>NC_091379.1:14336686-14408732 GCF_038502225.1 Cherax quadricarinatus
GATAAATACACCCCACAGTAGAATAAATAAACATAAATGTGAGCTGTGGTAGCAGACGACTTCCACAAGTGGTGATAATAACAATAGTCACCGAGTCTCATTAAATGTCGTATATTACGGTAATATACACATTTTCATTAATCCATCCATGATATTTTTTTCAAAATTATATAATAAACACGATGCATAACATATAAATAAGATAAATACACCCCACAGTAGAATAAATAAACAAATGTGAGATGTGAGCAGACGACTTCCACAAGTGACGCCATAATAACAGTAGTCACCGAGTCTCATTAAATGTCGTATATTACGGTAATATACACATTTTCATTAATCCATCCATGATATTTTTTTCAAAATTATATAATAAACACGATGCATAACATATAAATAAGATAAATACACCCCACAGTAGAATAAATAAACATAAATGTGAGCTGTGGTAGCAGACGACTTCCACAAGTGGTGATAATAACAATAGTCACCGAGTCTCATTAAATGTCGTATATTACAGTAATATACACATTTTCATTAATTCAGCCATGATATTTTTTTCAAAATTATATAATAAACACGATACATAACATAAAAAGATGATAAATACACCCCACAATAGAATAAATAAACATAAATATAAGATGTGGGAGCCTGGTTTGTTTACATAACTCTGCGCCTGTCACCTCTCATGTACTCATTCTTTCTCTCTCTCATTTATTCGTTTTATCTCATTTACTTACTCCTGACCCTACATTAAGACTACAAATATTTTAAGGTAAGTAATGAGTGAACTGTATATACATTTTATCGCTCTGGGATGCTTATTACAATACATACCACACTTGATTTCTTACAATAAATACTACTTGTCTCACCCTAGATTAAGACTATAAATATTTTAAGGTAAGTAATGAGTGCACTATGTGTGTATTGTACCTTTTTATTGTTTTTTGATGCCTGGTTCTATTGCTAACTTAATATATGTTAGTGTAAACTTGTTATCTAGTGTTTGTATGCATTTATAAGTGGAAAAAAAGGGTGTTCCACTTTACGGCGGTTTCCGCTTTACGGCGGTAGCCTGGAACCTAACCCGCCGTATAAGTGGGGCCTTCCTGTATATATATATATATATACATATATACATACATATATATATATATATATATATACATATACAAGTATGAGGGAGGTGAAAGTGTATAAACTAAGGGAGGAGGAAGTTCGGGCGAGATATAGGCGACTATTGGCAGAAAGGTGGGCTAGTGCAAAGATGAGTAGTGGGGGGGTTGAAGAGGGTTGGAATAGTTTTAAAAATGCAGTATTAGAATGTGGGGCAGAAGTTTGTGGTTATAGGAGGGTGGGGGCAGGAGGAAAGAGGAGTGATTGGTGGAATGATGAAGTAAAGGGTGTGATAAAAGAGAGAGAGGTAGCTTACGAGAGGTTTTTACAAACCAGAAGTGTTATAAGAAGAGCAGAGTATATGGAGAGTAAAAGAAAGGTGAAGAGAGTGGTGAGAGAGTGCAAAAGGAGAGCAGATGAAAGAGTGGGAGAGGCACTGTCAAGAAATTTTAATGAAAATAAGAAAAAATTTTGGAGTGAGTTAAACAAGTTAAGAAAGCCTAGGGAAAGTATAGATTTGTCCGTTAAAAATAGAGTAGGGGAGTTAGTAGCTGGGGAGAGGGAGGTATTAGGTAGATGGCGAGAATATTTTGAGGAACTTTTAAATGTTGAGGAAGAAAGGGAGGTGGTAATTTCATGCACTGGCCAGGGAGGTATACCATCTTTTAGGAGTGAAGAAGAGCAGAATGTAAGTGTGGTGGAGGTACGTGAGGCATTACGTAGAATGAAAGGGGGTAAAGCAGCTGGAACTGATGGGATCATGACAGAAATGTTAAAAGCAGGGGGGGATATAGTGTTGGAGTGGTTGGTACTTTTGTTTAATAAATGTATGAAACAGGGAAAGGTACCTAGGGATTGGCAGAGAGCATGTATAGTCCCTTTATATAAAGGGAAAGGGGACAAAAGAGATTGTAAAAATTATAGAGGAATAAGCTTACTGAGTATAACAGGAAAAGTATACGGTAGGGTTATAATTGAAAGAATTAGAGGTAAGACAGAATGTAGAATTGCGGATGAGCAAGGAGGCTTCAGAGTGGGTAGGGGATGTGTAGATCAAGTGTTTACATTGAAGCATATATGTGAACAGTATTTAGATAAAGGTAGGGAAGTTTTTATTGCATTTATGGATTTAGAAAAGGCATATGATAGAGTGGATAGAGGAGCAATGTGGCAGATGTTGCAAGTTTATGGAATAGGTGGTAAGTTACTAAATGCTGTAAAGAGCTTTTATGAGGATAGTGAGGCTCAGGTTAGGGTGTGTAGAAGAGAGGGAGAATACTTCCCGGTAAAAGTAGGTCTTAGACAGGGATGTGTAATGTCACCATGGTTGTTTAATATATTTATAGATGGGGTTGTAAAAGAAGTAAATGCTAGGGTGTTCGGGAGAGGGGTGGGATTAAATTATGGGGAATCAAATTCAAAATGGGAATTGACACAGTTACTTTTTGCTGATGATACTGTGCTTATGGGAGATTCTAAAGAAAAATTGCAAAGGTTAGTGGATGAGTTTGAGAATGTGTGTAAAGGTAGAAAGTTGAAAGTGAACATAGAAAAGAGTAAGGTGATGAGGGTATCAAATGATTTAGATAAAGAAAAATTGGATATCAAATTGGGGAGGAGGAGTATGGAAGAAGTGAATGTTTTCAGATACTTGGGAGTTGACATGTCGGCGGATGGATTTATGAAGGATGAGGTTAATCATAGAATTGATGAGGGAAAAAAGGTGAGTGGTGCGTTGAGGTATATGTGGAGTCAAAAAACGTTATCTATGGAGGCAAAGAAGGGAATGTATGAAAGTATAGTAGTACCAACACTCTTATATGGATGTGAAGCTTGGGTGGTAAATGCAGCAGCGAGGAGACGGTTGGAGGCAGTGGAGATGTCCTGTCTAAGGGCAATGTGTGGTGTAAATATTATGCAGAAAATTCGGAGTGTGGAAATTAGGAGAAGGTGTGGAGTTAATAAAAGCATTAGTCAGAGGGAAGAAGAGGGGTTGTTGAGGTGGTTTGGTCATTTAGAGAGAATGGATCAAAGTAGAATGACATGGAAAGCATATAAATCTATAGGGGAAGGAAAGAGGGGTAGGGGTCGTCCTCGAAAGGGTTGGAAAGAGGGGGTAAAGGAGGTTTTGTGGGCGAGGGGCTTGGACTTCCAGCAAGCGTGCATGGGCGTGTTAGATAGGAGTGAATGGAGACGAATGATACTTGGGACCTGACGATCTGTTGGAGTGTGAGCAGGGTAATATTTAGTGAAGGGATTCAGGGAAACCGGTTATTTTCATATAGTCGGACTTGAGTCCTGGAAATGGGAAGTACAATGCCTGCACTTTAAAGGAGTGGTTTGGGATATTGGCAGTTTGGAGGGGTATGTTGTGTATCTTTATACGTATATGCTTCTAAGCTGTTGTATTCTGGGCACCTCTGCAAAAGCAGTGATAATGTGTGAGTGTGGTGAAAGTGTTGAATGATGATGAAAGTATTTTCTTTTTGGGGATTTTCTTTCTTTTTTGGGTCACCCTGCCTCGGTGGGAGACGGCCGACTTGTTGAAAAATATATATATATATATATATATATATATATATATATATATATATATATATATATATATATATATATATATACATATATATATATACATATACATATAGTAGGTTGGTAGACAGCAACCACCCAGGGAGGTACTACCGTCCTGCCAAGTGAGTGTAAAACGAAAGCCTGTAATTGTTTTACATGATGGTAGGATTGCTGGTGTCTTTTGTCTGTCTCATAAATATGCAAGATTACAGGTACGTCTTGCTACTTCTACTTCTACTTACACTTAGGTCACACTACACATACATGTACATGTTTATTTATACACACTCATCTGAGTTTTCTTTGATTTTATCTTAATAGTTCTTGGTCTTATTACTTTTCCTTTTATATCCATGGGGAAGTGGAATAAGAATCTTTCCTCCGTAAGCCATGCGTGTTGTAAAAGTCAACTAAAATGCCGGGAACAATGGGCTAGTAACCCCTTTTCCTGTAAAGAATACTAAAAAGAATAAGAAGAAGAAAATTGTCAAAGTGGGAAGTCTGAATGTGCGTGGATGTTGTGCAAATGATAAGAAAGAGATGATTGTGGATGTTATGAATGAGAAGAAACTGGATGTCCTGGCTTTAAGTGAAACAAAGCTGAAGGGGGTGGGAGAGTTTCAATGGAGAGGAATAAATGGGATTAGGTCAGGGGTTTCAAATAGAGTTAGAGCTAAAGAAGGAGTAGCAATAATGTTGAAGGATAAGCTATGGCAGGAAAAGAGGGACTACAAATGCATAAATTCAAGGATTATGTGGAGTAAAATAAAGATTGGATGTGAAAAGTGGGTTATAGTAAGCGTATATGCACCTGGAGAAGGGAGAAGTGTAGAGGAGAGAGAGAGATTCTGGGAAATGTTGAGTGAATGCGTGGGGAGTTTTGAATCAAGTGTGAGAGTAATGGTGGTTGGGGATTTCAATGCTAAAGTGGGTAAAAATGTTATGGAGGGAGTAGTAGGTAATTTTGGGGTGCCAGGGGTAAATGTAAATGGGGAGCCTTTAATTGAGCTATGTGTAGAAAGAAATTTGGTAATAAGTAATACATATTTTATGAAAAAGAGGATAAATAAATATACAATGTATGATGTAGCACGTAATGAAAGTAGTTTGTTAGATTATGTATTGGTGGATAAAAGGTTGATGGGTAGGCTCCAGGATGTACATGTTTATAGAGGGGCAACTGATATATCAGATCATTATTTAGTTGTAGCTACAGTTAGAGTAAGAGGTAGATGGGAAAAGAGGAAGGTGGCAACAACAAGTAAGAGGGAGGTGAAAGTGTATAAACTAAGGGAGGAGGAAGTTCGGACGAGATATAAGCGACTATTGGCAGAAAGGTGGGCTAGTGCAAAGATGAGTAGTGGGGGGGTTGAAGAGGGTTGGAATAGTTTTAAAAATGCAGTATTAGAATGTGGGGCAGAAGTTTGTGGTTATAGGAGGGTGGGGGCAGGAGGAAAGAGGAGTGATTGGTGGAATGATGAAGTAAAGGGTGTGATAAAAGAGAGAAAGGTAACTTACGAGAGGTTTTTATAAAGCAGAAGTGTTATAAGAAGAGCAGAGTATATGGAGAGTAAAAGAAAGGTGAAGAGAGTGGTGAGAGAGTGCAAAAGGAGAGCAGATGAAAGAGTGGGGGAGGCACTGTCAAGAAATTTTAATGAAAATAAGAAAAAATTTTGGAGTGAGTTAAACAAGTTAAGAAAGCCTAGGGAAAGTATGGATTTGTCAGTTAAAAACAGAGTAGGGGAGTTAGTAGATGGGGAGAGGGAGGTATTAGGTAGATGGCGAGAATATTTTGAGGAACTTTTAAATGTTGAGGAAGAAAGGGAGGCGGTATTTTCATGCACTGGCCAGGGAGGTATACCATTGTTTAGGAGTGAAGAAGAGCAGAATGTAAGTGTGGTGGAGGTACGTGAGGCATTACGTAGAATGAAAGGGGGTAAAGCAGCTGGAACTGATGGGATCATGACAGAAATGTTAAAAGCATGGGGGGATATAGTGTTGGAGTGGTTGGTACTTTTGTTTAATAAATGTATGAAGCAGGGAAAGGTACCCACCTGGCTCTGGTGGCCTGGTGGTTAATGCTCTCGCTTCACACGGTGAGGGCCTGGGTTCGATTCCCAGCCAGAGTAGAAACATTGGACGTGTTTCTTTCCACCTGTTGTCTATGTTCCCCATCAGTAAAATGGGTACCTGGGTGTTAGTCGACTGGTGTGGGTCGCATCCTGTGACACTGACCTAAGGAGGCCTGGTCACAGACCGGGCCGCGGGGGCGTTGACCCCCGGAACTCTCTCCAGATAAACTCCAGATAAACCTAGGGATTGGCGGAGAGCATGTATAGTCCCTTTATATAAAGGGAAAGGGGACAAAAGAGATTGTAAAAATTATAGAGGAATAAGTTTACTGAGTATACCAGGAAAAGTATACGGTAGAGTTATAATTGAAAGAATTAGAGGTAAGACAGAATGTAGAATTGCGGATGAGCAAGGAGGCTTCAGAGTGGGTAGGGGATGTGTAGATCAAGTGTTTACATTGAAGCATATATGTGAACAGTATTTAGATAAAGGTAGGGAAGTTTTTATTGCATTTATGGATTTAGAAAAGGCATATGATAGAGTGGATAGAGGAGCAATGTGGCAGATGTTGCAAGTTTATGGAATAGGTGGTAAGTTACTAAATGCTGTAAAGAGCTTTTATGAGGATAGTGAGGCTCAGGTTTGGGTGTGTAGAAGAGAGGGAGAATACTTCCTGGTAAAAGTAGGTCTTAGACAGGGATGTGTAATGTCACCATGGTTGTTTAATATATTTATAGATGGGGTTGTAAAAGAAGTAAATGCTAGGGTGTTCGGGAGAGGGGTGGGATTAAATTATGGGGAATCAAATTCAAAATGGGAATTGACACAGTTACTTTTTGCTGATGATACTGTGCTTATGGGAGATTCTAAAGAAAAATTGCAAAGGTTAGTGGATGAGTTTGAGAATGTGTGTAAAGGTAGAAAGTTGAAAGTGAACATAGAAAAGAGTAAGGTGATGAGGGTATCAAATGATTTAGATAAAGAAAAATTGGATATCAAATTGGGGAGGAGGAGTATGGAAGAAGTGAATGTTTTCAGATACTTGGGAGTTGACGTGTCGGCGGATGGATTTATGAAGGATGAGGTTAATCATAGAATTGATGAGGGAAAAAAGGTGAGTGGTGCATTGAGGTATATGTGGAGTCAAAAAACGTTATCTATGGAGGCAAAGAAGGGAATGTATGAAAGTATAGTAGTACCAACACTCTTATATGGATGTGAAGCTTGGGTGGTAAATGCAGCAGCGAGGAGACGGTTGGAGGCAGTGGAGATGTCCTGTCTAAGGGCAATGTGTGGTGTAAATATTATGCAGAAAATTCGGAGTGTGGAAATTAGGAGAAGGTGTGGAGTTAATAAAAGCATTAGTCAGTGGGCAGAAGAGGGGTTGTTGAGGTGGTTTGGTCATTTAGAGAGAATGGATCAAAGTAGAATGACATGGAAAGCATATAAATCTATAGGGGAAGGAAAGAGGGGTAGGGGTCGTCCTCGAAAGGGTTGGAAAGAGGGGGTAAAGGAGGTTTTGTGGGCGAGGGGCTTGGACTTCCAGCAAGCGTGCATGAGCGTGTTAGATAGGAGTGAATGGAGACGAATGATACTTGGGACCTGACGATCTGTTGGAGTGTGAGCAGGGTAATATTTAGTGAAGGGATTCAGGGAAACCGGTTATTTTCTTATAGTCGGACTTGAGTCCTGGAAATGGGAAGTACAATGCCTGCACTTTAAAGCAGGGGTTTGGGATATTGGCAGTTTGGAGGGATATGTTGTGTATCTTTA
Organism: Cherax quadricarinatus; assembly: GCF_038502225.1. Classification (NCBI taxonomy): domain Eukaryota; kingdom Metazoa; phylum Arthropoda; class Malacostraca; order Decapoda; family Parastacidae; genus Cherax; species Cherax quadricarinatus. The sequence continues at coordinate 14,344,229 of NC_091379.1, forward strand.
TACGTATATGCTTCTAAACTGTTGTATTCTGGGCACCTCTGCAAAAGCAGTGATAATGTGTGAGTGTGGTGAAAGTGTTGAATGATGATGAAAGTATTTTCTTTTTGGGGATTTTCTTTCTTTTTTGGGTCACCCTGCCTCGGTGGGAGACGACCAACTTGTTGAAAAAAAAAATATATATATATATATATTTATATATACAGTGGACCCCCGGTTAACGAACTTTTTTCTTTCCAGTAGTATGTTCAGGTGCCAGTACTGACCGAATTTTTTCCCATAAGGAATATTGTGAAGTAGATTAGTCCATTTCAGACCCCCAAACATACACGTACAAACGCACTTACATAAATACACTTACATAATTGGTCGCATTTGGAGGTGATCGTTAAGCGGGGGTCCACTGTATATATATTTTTATATATATATATATATATTTATATATATATATATTTATATATATATATATTTATATATATATATATATATTTATATATATATATATATATTTATATATATATAAATATATATATATTATATATATATATATATATATATATATATATATATATATATATATATATATATATATATATATATATATATATATATAATGTACATAAAATAAACAATACGTATTTTAAGAAAAAGAGGATGAATAAGTATACAAGATATGGTGTCGGGCGTAATGACACTTGAACTATGTATTGGGAGATAAAAGACTGTTGGGTAGACTTCAGGATGTACATGTTTATAGAGGGGCCACAGATATTTCAGATCACTTTCTAGTTGTAGCTACAGTGAGAGTAAAAGGTAGATAGGATACAAGGAAAATAGAATCAGCAAGTAAGAGAGAGGTGAAAAGGTGTATAAACTAAAAGAGGAGGCAGTTAGGGTAAGATATAAACAACTATTGGAGGATAGCTGGGCTAGTGAGAGTAAAGGCAACGGTGGCGTGCCAGCGTGTCAGCGTGCCTCGTTGTGCTCCCGGTTTTCTCGTGTTTTCACGGTCGCTCTTACGTGCTAGAACTTTATTTTGTGTCATCAATCCTATACGATACATCCCTCTAGCGCCTGGAACCAATCTTGGGCGGAAAACATTATATACTGAGTCAAAAAAGGAGAATTAGTGTGCACTTCCTAGCAGAGTTTACTGCCAGAGGGGAATCAGGCCTGTGTCTCGTGTGAAAAAAAATAATAATAATTGAACTTTTCATGTCAGAGGAAAGAAAGTCTCCCTGATAACATTGAGTATACATAGTGTATAGTGTATACTACAGTGGCTCCCTAGTATATTGATGATAAAGGCTAAAGTGTCATTTGAAAACAGGTGAATTTGTAAATGAAGTGATAAGCCTATAGAGGAAGGTGCCAGAAGTCGCCAGAAACTTACCACAGGTCAGCTGTTTTTAATAATCTTACTGGCCTGCTAGTGTACTCGCATATAATCTAGTGATACCAGTGAATAGCAGAATACAGTGTTGTAGTAGCAACTAACCAGTATTATAATGGTACTTAGTGGAGTGGAGTGACTTTCATTAGTTTCTTTTCTTGAAATACGAGACGTTACTGTGAATTTCATATAACCTGTAGTTACCAGCGGTCGCAATATACACAACGAGAAGCAATTATTACTACAGAAAAAGCGTCCTTCCTCCAAAATTTGCACCAGTCAACTATAGTGATAATATAGCATTTATTGTGGTGGAGACGGAAAAAAAAAAAAAAAATAGAAAAGCCAGATACAGCGATTGATAAACAAGGAGGTGACCGTTCGTCATTGTAGGAGCTGCCAGATATCACCGGCTCTTCAACACGCAAGTTATACTTTTGTATCAGTCAAATCACATATTACTCGGGTAGATAATTTCCAGTAGATCCTTCATGTGTTAGCTCAAATCACCGACCAGTATGTTTTAAATAAGTGACCCACTGATCAGAGCAGATCGACTGGTCCGGACCCTTGACTGGTCCGAACCCTTGACTGGTCCGAACCCGGGACTGGTTTCAAACAGTTTCGTTGGACAATAAAGCAGACTGTAAACGGATGGGGTTGTAGGCGCCCTTATAAACACAAACATTAAAAATCAGGAACGTGACGGTAAGCTGTCCAATATACAAAAAGAGTTAGAAACAGAAATACAAATAGCTAGAGCTTCATTTAAGGTTATTAATATAATATTCAAGAGGTTGCTAGTAGAATTGCAGTAAATCAACCATTCAAATCATTATGAAGCTGTGTGTAGTCTGTGGTCAGTCAAACAAACGGGCTTCCACATGGATAAATTGTCATTTTTGTGGAAATTGGTGTCACGCCCCTTGTGCAGATATCCCAGAACTAGCTACAAGCAGTATTAAAACAGAGAAGTGTTTCTGGGTATGCCCAAATGAGGAAAATCTGTGGACTAAAATCACAAGGGTATTAAAAGAGGACAACATCAAAGCTGCTTTCATAGAAAACCTGGAAGCTTTCTACAACAGATGGGAACATAAAAAGTCTGGGCTGAATGGTACTGCCCTTGATACTGGCCATGTAGTCACAAACTGTAAGGCTGGAGATGATGTCCTGGTAGTCAGTAAATGTGGGGCTGATAGTGCTGTCCTGGGAGACAGTAATGGTGAAGCTGGAGGTGCTGTCCTGGGAGACAGAAATGGTGAAGCTGGAGATACTGTCCTGGGAGACAGTAATGGTGAAGCTGGAGATTTTGTCCAGGTAGTCGGGAATTATACGCAGGAAGGAATACATATAAATGACCTCATAGGGGACAGGAGCCATAGTAGGGAAACAAGTGTAGTCAAAGATAAGATAAAACCAATATTGCAAACTAGAAATACCGCAGGAAATAGCAAACAAGAGGACTCCAATAGCAATAGTGAGGATAAATTACCAAAAACAACTGGTGGGAGCTCCATTGTTGGTGCTAGGGAGGATAGAAGTAAGACAGGGAAACATGCACCAACAGGGAATACAGTCACAGAAACCCAAGGCAAGCGGAAACCAAGCCTGTGCACATACTATGCACTTGGTATCTGCTGGCATGGGAAATCTGGAAAAACAGATGGGACGTGCAACTATGACCACCCTAGAAAATGCCATGCCCATATGACAACAGGAAAATGCAAACTCCCTTCCTGTAAGCTTTTTCACCCTGAAATGTGTACCTCTTCAGTACAGGAAAGACTGTGCTATAACTTAAATTGCCAGGCATACCATCTAAAGGGGACAAAAAGATACAAAACATCCAGGCCATGGGAAAACCTGGGTAGCCACAGCCACTCAAGAGGGAGAGGTTTTTTAGTGCCAGGAAGGAAAAAAAACTGGCAGGAAATGGCAGAAATCGTACACCAAATCCAGTCATTCCTGGAGTGGAACCACAGTCGATGGCCTCCACTCCAAACCAACAGATACAGATACTAATGCCGGAAAAAAAATCCCCCCCCAGTACCAACAATACCACCAGTCCGATAACATTCTTCTTTGCAAATATACAGGGTCTAAAGCCAGCAACAAACAACAAAATACCTTTCATCCGTGGACTGCTTGCAGAGGCAAAGGCAATGTTCGCGGCTTTCACTGAGACCCACATAAAGGATCACTTGGACAATGAAATATGGATCCCAGGTTACAACCTATACAGATGTGACAGAGTGAACAGGCAAAAGGGGGGGGTTGGCCTGTACATTGCAGAGTCACTTGTTTGCACAGAACTGCTTAATGCCTCAAATGACGTAGTGGAAGTTTTAGCAGTAAAGGTCGAGAACCAAAACCTAGTCATTGTGGTAGTCTACACGCCTCCCGATGCAACATCCCAGCAATTCCAGGAACAGCTGTTAAAAATTGACCACTGTCTGGAAAATCTTCCAGCTCCTGCACCCAACATCTTGCTCCTGGGGGATTTCAACTTAAGGCACCTAAAATGGAGGAATATAGCAAATAATATTGTTGCAGTAATAACACCAGGAGGCAGCTCTGATGAAAACTCACACTCACACGAGCTTTTAAATCTCTGCACAAAATTCAATTTAAACCAGCAAATAATAGAGCCTACTAGACTGGAGAATACACTAGACCTCATATTCACTAACAATGATGATCTGATAAGAAATGTCACCATATCAAAAACAATATACTCAGATCACAACATAATTGAGGTTCAGACATGTATGCGAGGAGCCCCAGACCGACAAAATGAGACTAGTCACGAGGGAGCATTCACCAAATTCAACTTCAATAACAAAAACATAAAGTGGGACCAAGTAAACCAAGTCCTAACCGATATAAGCTGGGAAGATATACTAAGCAACACAGACCCAAACTTATGCCTAGAACAGATTAACTCGGTGGCACTCGATGTATGCACAAGGCTTATTCCTCTAAGAAAAAGGAGGAGTAGATGTAAAATAGAAAGAGACAGGCGCTCCCTTTACAGGCGACGGAAAAGAATAACAGAGCGGCTAAAAGAGGTCAATATATCTGAAATGCGCAGGGAGACACTGGTCAGAGAAATTGCAAGCATCGAACTTAAGCTAAAAGAATCCTTTAGGAGTCAGGAATCGCGGGAAGAACTAAAAGCTATAAATGAAATCGAAAGAAACCCAAAGTATTTCTTCTCCTATGCCAAATCAAAATCGAGAACAACGCCCAGTATTGGGCCCCTACTTAAACAAGATGGGTCCTACACAGATGACAGCAAGGAAATGAGTGAGCTACTCAAGTCCCAATATGACTCAGTTTTTAGCAAGCCGCTAACCAGACTGAGAGTCGAAGATCAAAATGAATTTTTTATGAGAGAGCCACAAAATTTGATTAACACAAGCCTATCCGATGTTATCCTGACGCCAAATGACTTCGAACAGGCGATAAATGACATGCCCATGCACTCTGCCCCAGGGCCAGACTCATGGAACTCTGTGTTCATCAAGAACTGCAAGAAGCCCCTATCACGAGCCTTTTCCATCCTATGGAGAGGGAGCATGGACACGGGGGTCGTCCCTCAGTTACTAAAAACAACAGACATAGCCCCACTCCACAAAGGGGGCAGTAAAGCAACAGCAAAGAACTACAGACCAATAGCACTAACATCCCATATCATAAAAATCTTTGAAAGGGTCCTAAGAAGCAAGATCACCACCCATCTAGAAACCCATCAGTTACACAACCCAGGGCAACATGGGTTTAGAACAGGTCGCTCCTGTCTGTCTCAACTACTGGATCACTACGACAAGGTCCTAAATGCACTAGAAGACAAAAAGAATGCAGATGTAATATATACAGACTTTGCAAAAGCCTTCGACAAGTGTGACCATGGCGTAATAGCGCACAAAATGCGCGCTAAAGGAATAACAGGAAAAGTCGGTCGATGGATCTATAATTTCCTCACTAACAGAACACAGAGAGTAGTCGTCAACAGAGTAAAGTCCGAGGCAGCTACGGTGAAAAGCTCTGTTCCACAAGGCACAGTACTAGCTCCCATCTTGTTCCTCATCCTCATATCCGACATAGACAAGGATGTCAGCCACAGCACCGTGTCTTCCTTTGCAGATGACACCCGAATCTGCATGACAGTGTCTTCCATTGCAGACACTGCAAGGCTCCAGGCGGACATCAACCAAATCTTTCAGTGGGCTGCAGAAAACAATATGAAGTTCAACGATGAGAAATTTCAATTACTCAGATATGGTAAACATGAGGAAATTAAATCTTCATCAGAGTACAAAACAAATTCTGGCCACAAAATAGAGCGAAACACCAACGTCAAAGACCTGGGAGTGATTATGTCGGAGGATCTCACCTTCAAGGACCATAACATTGTATCAATCGCATCTGCTAGAAAAATGACAGGATGGATAATGAGAACCTTCAAAACTAGGGAGGCCAAGCCCATGATGACACTCTTCAGGTCACTTGTTCTATCTAGGCTGGAATATTGCTGCACTCTAACAGCACCTTTCAAGGCAGGTGAAATTGCCGACCTAGAAAATGTACAGAGAACTTTCACGGCGCGCATAACGGAGATAAAACACCTCAATTACTGGGAGCGCTTGAGGTTTCTAAACCTGTATTCCCTGGAACGCAGGAGGGAGAGATACATGATTATATACACCTGGAAAATCCTAGAGGGACTAGTACCGAACTTGCACACGAAAATCACTCACTACGAAAGCAAAAGACTTGGCAGACGATGCACCATCCCCCCAATGAAAAGCAGGGGTGTCACTAGCACGTTAAGAGACCATACAATAAGTGTCAGGGGCCCGAGACTGTTCAACTGCCTCCCAGCACACATAAGGGGGATTACCAACAGACCCCTGGCAGTCTTCAAGCTGGCACTGGACAAGCACCTAAAGTCAGTTCCTGATCAGCCGGGCTGTGGCTCGTACGTTGGTTTGCGTGCAGCCAGCAGCAACAGCCTGGTTGATCAGGCGCTGATCCACCAGGAGGCCTGGTCACAGACCGGGCCGCGGGGGCGTTGACCCCCGAAACTCTCTCCAGGTAAACTCCAGGCCATTTTTTTCTATTGAATGAGTACAAGAAACCACCCATGTACCGATTTCAACTATCCAATACAGTGGTCAGAATTTAGCAATTTTGCCAATTTCACACAAATTTCAAAAGATGCCAATTTCCAAATAGGGTCCAGAGTAAACAAGAAAGACATTCCTGGCACTAAAATAACATTTCCTCTGTTCATTAGTCACGTCCCCATGCCCCTCTTACATTCTTTTGTTTTCCACTTTGAATTTTTATTCTCACAAAAAAATAGAAGATTTACTGTTATGCAGACTACTGCATTAGTGTAGAAATGGTATAAATAATATCAGCGCATTTGTGAAAGAATATTAGACTCACCAGTTGATGTGTATTGGACGCATAGCATGATTTGTTTACTTTTGAACTGTGGTAAAAATCGAACATTTCTGTTACTTTGAGCTCAATTTCAAGGTACTTTTCTTTGTAAAACCAGTCAAAATCATCTCAATTTCTGTAATATGTCTTCCATTCTATAAAATGAGACCAGGAAAACTAGAATACAACAATTCATACCATACGAAAATACAGTGCAAAGTCGCTGTTTTAATCCAAAAACACAGTCAAAGTTTTTTCTCTCATTACGCACAGTGTGCTGCAGGATTTGTTTTTATACCATGCACACTCACCATATAGACCCATTCTTTCATATGTAGGCCTACCAGCTTTCTCTCACTAGATTTGAGGGCGCTAGAATTTAGGCGTACTAGTACGTCAAAGACCCTGGTGCGTAAGCTGTACTAGTACGGCCAAAACCCTGAAAGGGTTAAATATCAGAGAATATTATCTGTGGGTGGGGTGACCTAGTATGGTAGCCTGGCTGGCTACCATATCTACCACACCTGATTTATTACAATAAATACTTCTCATCTCTCTCTAGATTAAGACTACAAATATTTTAAGGTAAGTAATGTTTGTACTATAAGTGTATTTTACTTTTTTATTGTTTTTAATGCTAACTTAATATATATTAGTGTAAACTTGTTATCTAGCATTTATGTGTATCTATAAGTGGAAAAGAAGGATGTTCTACTTTACGGCAATTTCTGCTTTATGGCGGTAGCCTGAAACCTAACCTGCCTTATAAGTGGGGCCCTACTGTATTCAACTAGTTCATGCTATATGGCTTTAGCATGACAATTTTGATATAGTTTATAAAATATACAGTATTACAATTTAGCACAATTTAAAACAATGAATGTTGGAACATTTATAAGTTGATAATAGATAATAGACTCAAATTTCATACACATATACAACAAATTTCTAAGAAAATTTCCAAGACTGTAGGCATACTATCGAAGATACGGTACTATGCTCCACAGTCAGCCCTCCTGGCCCTATATCACTCTCTTATTTACCCCTATCTCACCTATGGAATTTGTGCATGGGGCTCAACAACAATTAACCATCTCAGACCACTAATTACCCAACAAAAGGCTGCAGTTAGAATGATAACAAATTCTCACTACAGGCAGCACACTCCACCAATATTCAATACACCATACAAACATCCATACTTATTACTGCACCTATTACATACATAGAACACTTAACTCTGATATTAACCCTCCCCTCAAACATCTCCTTGCCAACCTCAACAGAACACATGACCATAACACAAGGCACAGATCACTCTTTGATGTTCCTCGTGTCCATCTCACGCTATGCAAAAACTCAATGCACATAAAAGGCCCTAAAATCTGGAATTCATTACCTGTAAATATAAAAGAAACACTACCTGTTTATAAATTCAAGTCTCTTCTCAAAGATCACTTACTCACCGAAAACCAAATAAATACTGAATAACTGAACCTTATAAATTGTATATCTTAAATGTTTCTCACAATTATATCACATAAATGTTAAACCTAAAACCCAATCTAACTTTATTATTTTTTAAATACACTACCTAACAGAATACTCCATATGACTGAATGTACAACAATGCATGCAACCATATGACCTGTCTTTGTAATACTCACTTGTGCTTTATAGTAATCTGTTTACATTAATGTTTTATCACTGATTTCATCATTGCTTAGTTAATCTTAAGTTAATTTTAAGCCAGCCCGTAATGCTATGCATAGTATAAGTGGCTTTGGCATGCTGCTCTTATCTGTATTTTTTTGTACCTCTGTATGTGTGCTCAAATTGTAAATAAATAAATAAATAAATAAATAAAGTAATGAGTAAATGGTTGAGCAGTCATCATGCACAGTTTACAATAATGAAATTGGAACAATTTTAAATTTGGAGTCATGATTAAATAGTTGTGCAATCATCAAGAACAATATACAGTAATGAAATTTGAACTATTTTAATTTTGAAGTAAATGATCAAATAGTTGAGCAGTCTTAAATTATTTAGGGGTTTTTCGAGTAACTTTTGAGTAAGTGGTAGATATTAGTAAAGTATATTTGTATGATTAATTTTGGGTGATGAGGTGATTTCTAATTAGGGCCTTAAATTAATTTGCAGCAGGGGCCCTTTAGTGTGTTCAGGCAATGAATTCCAGATCTTTGTATTCTTTATGTGCAAAGCATTTTTGAAAAGGGAGGGAGGGACATGAGGGATATTGAAGAGTGATTTGTGCCTTGTGTTCTGTTTTAGTTATCAAAGAGTAGTTTGAAAGGAGGGTTCATATATGAGTATAATGTGTGTGTGTAGTAGACACAATAATAAGTGTGGATGTTTTGTATATTAAGCAAGTTAAGGCTCTTAAAAAGAGGTGGAGTGTGTTGTCTAGTGCAGGAGTTGGTAATCAATCATACTGAAGCTTTCGTTGGGTTTTTAAAGGTTTAAGGTGATTTGCTGTGGTTGAGCCCTATGCACTAATACCATAAGTGAGGTAAGGGCAAATGAATGGTAAAGAGCAAGAAGAGCCATTTGGGGTACATAGTACCACATCTGTGAAAGGATGCCTACTGTTATGGAGACTTTCTTGGATATTTGCTGTATGTAGGTCTGGAATTTGAGACTTCAGTCAAGGTGGAGACCTAGAAATTTGCCCTCAGTATGTCTGGAAATGGGTGAACCATTTATCAATATGTTTAGCTGTACATTTGAAGCTCTGTTTCCAAATAGCATGAAGTAGGTTTTGTCTATATTGAGAGTAAGTTTGTTGGTAGTCTTCAAAGTAGATATTTTTAGTAGTTTGTAATTTATAGTGTCTGTTAGTATAGTTGGGTTTAAGGAGTTCAGATACATTTGGGAGGTCAATGATGTGAATGAGAAAGAGAAGTGGGCCAAGGACACTACCCTGTGGGACTCCAACAAGAACAGGTTGTGTAGTGGAGTTAGCTCCATTTGTGTATACAGTAAGGCCCCGCTTTACGGCGTTCCTCTAATATGGCGATGTCAAATTATGACCAAAATTTGCTATACGGCAAGCAGTCTTTCAAATACGGCACCCCCTACCCGGTTTCTTTACATTTTCCGTGACCACATCTATTATGTCAGGAAACTTTCCAAAATTTCAAGTGTTTTAAAGTTACTGCATATTTTATATGTACTCTGATAATTATACTTATGTGTACCTGTACCTAAATATACTTACACACTGTGCTGGTGTGCAGGTACACATTAAAATCGCTAAGTCTCTCTCTACTCATAACGCCAATACTACGTAATACAAATAATCACTCTTGGGCACACTAAATGTCTTATTTTACATTAATATAGGCATTTTCATTAATCTATCTATGATATTTTCCTCAAAATTATATATGAAACCCATTACATAGCATATAAACATGATACATACACTCAGAATAAAAATTGATGTAAATATGAGATTTGTTTACAAAACAGCTGTGTAGGTAATGTCGGAAGAATTACGTTTTCTCTAGTCAAACTGGGGGATAACTGTTGAAAAATATTCTTTTCATATGCCTTTACTCTATGTATAGCAATTCATGACCCTTGTGGGTTTAGTGCTTTTTATAATAATAATAATATTATTATTCTTAATATTAATAATAATATTATTATTATTATTATTATTATTATTATTATTAATATTATTATTATTATTATTATTATTATTATTATTGTTAATATTATTGTCTTCATTCACTCTAAAAATGGTGTGTTGCTGTTTGTTTATTCTGAACTAACTTGTACAACTTGTACACAATGTAAGAGTATTTGTATTGTGAGGTAATTATTATTAAAATAAAAAAATATTGAGGTAAATGTTTTACAAACTCTTACAAATGGACGTGAATGAACTAAAAGTAGACACATTAATACGCATTTATTTTGCCTGACCAAGTGATCGTCCACTACCTGTTCAGTTTGTTTTCTTACATTGTCTCAACTCTGTATCTCGTTCTCTCTCTCGTTTACTCTTTCGTTAACTAGTTGGAGAAGTCGTAAGCCTCTTGCTTTAAGTGCCAAGTTAGAGGATGATGGTGTGCCATTCTGCTTTTATTCAATAAACACCCTGCCACTCACCTCTCACAAATTAATATTAATATTTTAAGGTAAGTAATAAGTGTACTCTTTGTGTATCTTACCTTTTATTGTGTTTTTAATGCCTATTTCTATTGCTAACTTAATATAAGTTAGTGTAAACTTGTTGTTTGGCATTTATTGCATATTTTTTATGTGCTCTGATAATAATACTTGTGGAGCTGTGTGGTAGCCAGGCGGAGGGATAACATTACGTTTTCTCCGTTCAGCCATCAGAGAAGACGTGTATGAATCTGTGTTTGGCCCAGCCACTCCCTCACTCCGCTTTTGTTTACAATTTTCGGCATGAATTGTTCATTACTTCTACCTTCGTTTATGATGGCATCTAAAGGTAGTCGTTAGAAATGATTAAATTCAGTGAACAAGGCATGTCGATGTTAATAATATGGCTCTGGGCCACAGTGTAGGTAGCCGGTAGGTGTAGCCCAGGCGGGCTACACCTACCGGCTACCTACACTGACTTTCTACAAATAAATACTGCTCACCTCTCTTCCTATATTAACCCTTTGACTGTCGCAACCCCAATCCTGAGGTGTCTCCTGGTGTCGCAAAATTTAAAAAAAAAAAAAATATTTTTTCTTATGAAATGATAGAGAATCTTTTCCCGATTGTAATGACACCAAAAAAACGAAATTTGATGGAAAACTGACGGAATTATGCTCTCGCAAAATTAGCGACCTCGGCGCTGTTTACAAATCGGCGATTTCGCCCACTTTGAACCCTATTTTCGGCTAATTCCATTGTTCCAGTCGCCCAAACTCATAGCTATTTCTTTAGAACTCCATTTTTTCTATTGATTGAGTACAAGAAACTGCCCATTTACCGATTTCAACTACCTAATAATGTGGTCAGAAATTTGCAATTTGGCCAATTTCACGAAAATTAAAAAATATGACAATTTCAAAATAAGGTCCAGAATGAACAATGCAGACATTCCTGGCTCTAAAATAACATTTTCTTTGCTCATCAGTCATGTCTCCAGGCCCCTCTGATATTACTCTTGCTTTCTATTTTGAATTTTTATTCAAACAAAAAATAGAAGACTTACTATTATGCAGACTACTGCAATACTGTAATAATTGTATAAATAACATCAACAAATTCATGACTGCATATTAGAATGGCTAGTTGGACATTTATTGGACAATGGCATCATTTGTTTACTTTTGAACATTGGCAAAAATCAAACATTTCCCCTAATTTGAGCTCCATTTCTAGGTTCTTTTTATAGTAAAATCAATCAAAATCACCTCTATTTCTATAATATGTTTTCCATTCTATCAAATGAGACCAAGAAAACGAGAATACAATCATAAATACTATACGAAAATAGACCACAAAGTCGGCATTTTAATTAAAAAAATCGCTCGGAGTTTTTTTTTTTCTCATTAAGCACTGCGTGCTCCAGGATTTTTTTTATATGGTGCACAGTGATCACACAGACCCATTCTCTCACATGTGGGCCTACCAGCTTTCTCCTGCTTGATTTGAAGCCGCTAGAATTTATGAGTATATATACGTCAAACACGGTACCTCGTAAGACGTATATATACAGCCGCGACAGTCAAAGGGTTAAGACTACACATATTTTAAGGTAAATAATGAGTGTACTGTATGTGTATTTTACCTCTCTGGGATGTTTTAAATATCGTATATTAAGTATGAGAGGGGGAGCCAGGGCTACCTACACCTGGGCTACCTGCACCTGACTTCCTACAAATAAGTACTACTCACCTCTCTCCCTACATTTATTTATTTATTTATTTATTTAAAAATTTGAGCACACTTACAGAGGTACAACAAATACAGGTAAGAGCAGTATGCCAAAGCCACTTATACTATGCATAGCATTACGGGCTGGCTTAAAATTAACTTAAGATTAACTAAGCAATGATGAAATCAGTGATAAAACATTAATGTAAACAGGTTACTATAAAGCACAAGTGAGTATTACAAAGACAGGTCATATGGTTGTATGCATTGTTGTACATTCAGTAGAATGGAGTATTCTGTTAGGTAGTGTATTTAAATTTTAAGATTACAAATACTTAAAGATAAGTAATGAATTTACCGTGACTGTATTTTTACTTCGTGTGTTTTTAATGCCTAGTTCTATTACTAACTTAATATAATTTAGTGTAAACTTGTTGTCTGGCATTTATATGCATTTATAAATGGAAAAAAATGGCGTTCTGCCTTCCGGTGATGTCTGCTTTCCGGCGACAGCCTGGAACCTAACCCGCCGTATAAGTGGGGCCCTACTGTACATACTGGTTTCTATTGCTAAGATAAGATTTTAGATAATCAAGTGAGTGTCCTATGACCCTGTAATGTTTGAGTTTTAGATGCAATAGTTTATGATCAATTGTATCAACCTTTTACATTAGTCTTATGAAAAGTCCCAGGGGAATTTCATTTTTTTGAGTGCCAAATATATTAGTTCAAGCATATGTATAATTGCATTGTTAGTACTTTTTTCAGTCTAAATCCAAACTGACAGGGGTTAAGTATGTTGTGGGAGTAGTTTGTGAATAAATTTTTTGCAGATTTTAAATAGTAGGGGCAAGTTTGATATAGGCCTATAGTTCTTCAATTTAGTTGGAACACCCCCTTTGAGGGTCAGGGTGACCCTTGCTGTCTTGAGTATGGATGGGAAGGTGGAAGATGCAATGGATTTGTTAAAAAGAATTGCAATAATTGGTGACAGCACATGAGATGCTCTTTTATACATGAGTGGTATTAATTTATTTAGGTCTCCTGGCTTGTTCTTTAGTGTTTTGATGATGAGCGAGATTTCAGTACGATGTGTTGGGGCTAGAAATAGAGTATTTGGGTAGTTACTAGTGAGGTAGTCTTTTGGCTGAATGTTTGAGTTTGGGATTTTGCCTGCTAGCTTTCTTCCTATGGTTGAGAAAAAGACATTAAGTTTGTTGGCAGTATCTGTTGGCTGGAGGAGAGGTTCTTCTGGTTTCGTTAATAATTATTTTGAGACAGCTTTTTGGATCCTAGAATTTCAGATAAGGTTTTCCATGTCTTTTTCATATCACCTTGTATGTCATGAAATCTGTTTTCGTGATACAGTTTTTTTGACCTCGTTAGATTCGTTAGTATTGACGAATAACAGTTTGCAGATCCTTTGTTATTAGATCCATTCTGTACCGTTTTTCATACAGATTTTTGTTATCAATAGATGTGAGGATGCTGTTTTTAAGCCAGGGGCTATTTAGTCTCTGCTGTGATCTGCCCGGTGGCCTGGTGGCTAAAGCTCCCGCTTCACACACGGAGGGCCCGGGTTCGATTCCCGGCGGGTGGAAACATTCCGACACGTTTCCTTACACCTGTTGTCCTGTTCACCTAGCAGCAAATAGGTACCTGGGTGTTAGTCGACTGGTGTGGGTCGCATCCTGGGGGACAAGATTAAGGACCCCAATGGAAATAAGTTAGACAGTCCTCGATGACGCACTGACTTTCTTGGGTTATCCTGGGTGGCTAATCCTCCGGGGTTAAAAATCCGAACGAAATCTTATCTTATCTTATAGAGGTTATGGGTTTTTTATAAAAGAATATTAATACATTCATCAGCATCAAGGTTGACTGCTAGCTCACTCTGCCAGTCGATGTTACTTAATGCTGAAATAAAGTTGTTAAGTGATGACTTGTCATATAGTGGGAAGATGATCTTAGTAGTGTCCTGGGGCAACTTACTATAAGCTGGTTATGAGAAAGGTGGGATAGTGGTCAGTGATGTTATATGTGATTATGCCTGCTTTTAATGGGGATATACAGTGGAACCTCTGCTTATGAGTTTAATCCATTCCGTGACCTAGCTCATAACCCAATCTGCTTGTATGCTGAGTCAATTTTCCTCATTTAAATTAATTGAAATGCCATTAATCCTTCCCAGCAGAATTCCTGCTCTTGGGAGGCAGGACAAAATACTTGAATATGGTGCTAATATCAACTCTATGGCTTATTTATCTATCACAGTTCATCTAATATGGCATAATAAACAATATAAGTAACATAGAAACCTGTTATATACTCTATTATTATTATAATAAAAAAGAAGCACTAAACCACAAGGGTTATACAGTGCAAGAGGGAGAGGCATGATTATTAGCTTATGGGGTACAGTAGGGCAGTGGACAGTGCTGAGGTAGAGGGTAGCAAGAGATTGAGGTTGAAAAGACTGAGGGCAGTGCTAAAGGCACCATCATCAGAGGCTTGTGTAGTAAATCAGTTGCTGTCAAAAAGTCAATGAGAGTCTGGATTAAAGGAGGGTCCATCAGCATGAAGGGAAAGCAAAGAAAGGGCAGCAGAGTGGAGACGACGTTGGAGGTAAGTTCTGCGTGCTTGTTTATAGAGTGAGCAATCCAACAGAATTTGACTAACAGATACTGGAACCTGGCAATTCTCACAGGGAGGAACAGGGCACCTCTCCATGAGATACCCGTGAGTGAGACAAGTGTGGCCGATGCAAAGACAGGAGAGAGTAGTCTCCCAGCTTCAACATTGATGACAAGAAGACAGCCAGAAACCTATACTCGGTTTAATAGAATGAAGTTTGTTATGGAGCAGATCAGACCATCGTTGTTGCCAATGAGTGCAAAGGTGGGTAGCAATTACAGCAAAATAGTCCATGAATGGAACACCTCTATATAAAACTGGGAGGTTATGTACTGCTGACTGCGCTGCAGTGTCTGCCTGTTCATTGCCCTGTACATCAACATGATCAGGGACCCGACAAAAAGCAATATCTTTTTGCTTGGTAGAGATACAGCGTAACCAATGTTGGATACGAAGAACTAGGGGGTGAAGTGTATCAAATTTACGTATAGCCTGTAAAGCACTCAAGGAGTCTTAAATGGCCACAAATGGTGACACAGGCATAGATGCAACATGAATAAGTGCTACAAGAATGGCATAAAAATGGCATAAAAATGCTAGCTTAGGATAATAAATGCCCTCACATGACACTGTCCTGAAACACTGCTGTGAATCCATCGCCGTCAGAAGACTTAGAACCATTGGTGTATACTGTGATTGCATGAGAATGAGAGTGGAAGTGGTCAAGAAAAAGAGAGTGGGAAGCTACCGTAGGCAGTTGGGCTCTTGCGCATAGCATTGGGAAAGAACAGACACGAACAGCTGGAACTTCCAAAGGAGGTAGGGAAAAGTGAGATGCCACATGAACATAGAAAAGTGGTAACTGAAGGGAAGACAGGAGTGAATGTAAGTGAAGAGAAAAGGGATGGAGTAAACAGGGGCAATGAACAAATAATGTCTACAAACATAGTGACTATCCTATATATGGAAGGATTGTGGAGGTCATGATAGTGAACATAATAGTGTAGGCAATGAGCATCATAAGGATTGGACGAGGATGGAATATTTGCTTCTGCACAGAGGCTCTCGACTGGTGAAGAGCGAAAAGCACCGAGGCCTAAACGTAATCCCTGGTGATGGATGGGATTATGAGCTGGTCACCATAATTGAGTTTCAATAAAATTAGGGCTATATGTAGGCAAAAGAGAGTTCTATGATCAGCCCCCCCATGAAAGATAAGCAAGGGTTTTAAGAAGGTTCAGCTGGCTGTGACAAGTTGCCTTCAGAGAGATAATGTGAGGTTTCCAGGATAAACTATGGTTAAACAGAAGGCTGAGAAACCTAAAAATATCACGTTCTGGGATATGCAAGCCATGTAGGTACAACGGATGATGAGAGATGACTGAACTTCTAGTGAAAGTAATTTGGTGAGTTATACTACTCAAAAATTTAAACCCATGAGTGGTGGCCCAGTTGGAAACACAGTTGACCACATGCTGGAGAGAAACTGAAATGAGGTGACAGTCAGCACCTGCACAAACTATAGCAAAGTCATCAACATTGGATCACTACGACAAGGTCCTAAATGCACTAGAAGATAAAAAGAATGCAGATGTAATATATACAGACTTTGCAAAAGCCTTCGACAAGTATGACCATGGCGTAATAGCGCACAAAATGCATGCTAAAGGAATAACAGGAAAAGTCGGTCGATGGATCTATAATTTCCTCACTAACAGAACACAGAGAGTAGTCGTCAACAGAGTAAAGTCAGAGGCAGCTACGGTGAAAAGCTCTGTTCCACAAGGCACAGTACTCGCTCCCATCTTGTTCCTCATCCTCATATCCGACATAGACAAGGATGTCAGCCACAGCACCATGTCTTCCTTTGCTGATGACACCCGAATCTGCATGACAGTGTCTTCCATTGCAGACACTGCAAGGCTCCAGGCGGACATCAACCGAATCTTTCAGTGGGCTGCAGAAAACAATATGAAGTTCAACGATGAGAAATTTCAATTACTCAGATATGGTAAACACGAGGAAATTAAATCTTTACCAGAGTACAAAACAAATTCTGGCCACAAAATAGAGCGAAACACCAACATCAAAGACCTGGGAGTGATCATGTCGGAGGATCTCACCTTCAAGGACCATAACATTGTATCAATCGCATCTGCTAGAAAATGACAGGATGGATAATGAGAACCTTCAAAACTAGGGAGGCCAAGCCCATGATGACACTCTTCAGGTCACTTGTTCTATCTAGTCTGGAATATTGCTGCTCACTAACAGCACCTTTCAAGGCAGGTGAAATTGCTGACCTAGAAAATGTACAGAGAACCTTCACGGCGCGCATAACGGAGATAAAACACCTCAATTACTGGGAGCGCTTGAGGTTCCTGAACCTGTATTCCCTGGAATGCAGGCGGGAGAGATACATGATTATATACACCTGGAAAATCCTAGAGGGGCTAGTACCGAACTTGCACACGAAAATCACTCACTACGAAAGCGAAAGACTTGGCAGATGATGCAACATCCCCCCAATGAAAAGCAGGGGTGTCACTAGCACGTTAAGAGACCATACAATAAGTGTCAGGGGCCCGAGACTGTTCAACTGCCTCCCAGCATACATAAGGGGGATTACCAACAGACCCCTGGCAGTCTTCAAGCTGGCACTGGACAAGCACCTAAAGTCGGTTCCTGACCAGCCGGGCTGTGGCTCATACGTTGGTTTGCGTGCAGCCAGCAGCAACAGCGTGGTTGATCAGGCTCTGATCCACCAGGAGGCCTGGTCACAGACCGGGCCGCGGGGGCGTTGACCCCCGGAACTCTCTCCAGGTAAACTCCAGGTATAGGGTGATGACCAAATATTAGAGGGAAGAATAGATGCCAGACCATTGATAGCAAGGAGAAAAAGTGTTGTGCTAAGAATGCATCCCTCGGGAACACCTTCAGCTTGGGTGAAGTCCGGGGAAAGCATATTATTAACCCGAACATGGAAATGTCTTTCAGTTAAGAAGTTCTTATGGAAAAATTGTAGATTGCCTCGGATGCCTAAGGAGTGGACCTGAGCCAAGATATTATACCTCCAAGTTGTGCCATATGCCTTCTTAAGGTCAAAAAAGATGGCAGTAACTGAATGGTTATTGGTAAAGGCATTATGAACATATGTATCCAAGCATAGTAAGGGAGCAATGGGAGAACGGCCCTTATGAAAGTCATATTCACTAATGGATACACTATTGTGAGTCTCTAAATACCACATCAACGTCTGTTTACCAGACGTTCCATCACCTTGCAGACTGCACTGTTAAGAGCAATGGGACAATAGTGGGAGGCATCATGCCCCGTAGTACCCAGTTTGCAGAAAGGTAGAAGAATGGTGGATTTTCACAGCTGGGGAAGAACTCCTTGTGACCAAATAATATTAAATAGTCATAAGAAGACTGCAAGGGCTGACTGATGTAAATGTTGTAGCATATGAATATAAATTCCATCAGACCCAGCTGCCGATAATCAGCAAGCGGAGAGTGTTGCCTCCAGTTCCAGATGAGTAAAAGGCACATTATAGGATAGAAGAAAAATCTAAGGGCTCTAACTCTCTGGCAGACTTTGAGTTAAGAAATGAGGGGCATAGATGAGGCCTCTGAGAAATACGGACCAGATGATTACTAGTTTCAGTAGCAACGTGAAGAGGGTTTGCTGTATCGACACCGGCAACCTGAAGAATAGGTGCTGGGTCAGGGGAGTATTTACCACTCAGTTTCTGTATTTTTTTCCAGATTGCACTCATAAGAGGTAGCCGAAGTGATGGTAGAAACATAATCCTGCCAGCAAGTGCATTTAACATCACGGATGACATGGTGAGTGATTGCTCTCTTCTGCTAAAAATCAAGGAGTCTCTCTGTGGTTCTCTTGTACCAGCACCTGCCCCACGCAGTGCATTTCAAACATACTGCCCGAGCACAAGCAGGAGACCACCAAGACACACACTTCTGAGAATACTTGTCCGAGGTTAGGGGTATAGAATGTGAAGCTGAGGTTAAGACTGAGGTCGAGAAGAGGAGTAAAATCTCATCAATGGAGGATGAGGAAAGAGCCTCATTAAAAGCAGTTAGACATGCATAAAGGTCCCAATTTGCCCGGTTAAATTGCTAGCATTGGCTACGAGGAGGTGGGGAATATGAAGGAGAAGTAAGAATGATTGGAAAATGATTGCTGTCATGCAAGTCCAGGAGGACAGACCAAGTGAATACAGGCTCGGAAGAGCAGACCGAGAGATCGGTGCAAGAGAGAGTATGAGCACGAGGATCAAAATGGGTGGGAGTACCTGTATTTAAAACCTGGAGGGGTGAGAAGCAAGAAAAGCCTCTAACTGAATGCTGTGGGAATCATAATGAGACCCCCCCAGAGGAAATGGTGGGCATTAAAGTTGCCAAGTAGCAGAAGTGGTGGCAGTAAAGACAAAACTAGAAAGGCAGCATCTGGGATGGATAATGCCTGAGAAGGAGAGAGATACAAAGAACAGATTGTATGCCACTTATTCAAGTGGATATGGGCTCAGTGTAATGCAGCGAAGTATGAACAAAGAGTTGGTGGTATGGAATATCACTGTGTATAAGAAGGGCACTTCCATTAACCCTTTCAGGATCAACATGCCCTCTCCCAAACTTGTTCTCAGGGTCGAAAAATATTCGAAAAAAAAAATTATTTTTTCCTTCTGAAATGATAGTTTTTTTTGTGTGTGTGAGTATTATAGGCCAATTTTTTTTTTTTTTGCTGTCAATACTTACGGAGATATGGAGGCATGAAGTTGACAGAAATTGAACTGCATACGGCAACATCGCTGACTGCCGGTCACCCGGTAATAGTTTATTTTGTTTTTTTCTACTTTTTTCTTTTATTTTTTAATATTTTATTTTTCAAGTAACTTTTATGGCCTCTGAGACCAATATAAAGACTATTTGGTATATTTATTTATTTATTTATTTATTTATTTAAAAATTTGTGCACACATACAGAGGTACAAAAAATACAGAAAAGAGCAGTATGCCAAAGCCACTTATACTATGCATAGCATTACGGGCTGGCTTAAAATTAACTTAAGATGAACTAAGCAATGATGACATCGGTGATAAAACTTTAATGTAAACAGATTACTATAAAGCACAAGTGAGTATTACAATATAACAATAACACAATAACAGCACAAACTTTGCTGTCATTATATTGTTTACAAAACATGTTTACACAAACCAACAATAAAAAATGTTTATTACTATTTTTCTATCACATATATACACATATGAAGTTACTGGACAGTTCCCAGAACTGCTACAGCTTCTGTAAAGCTTGTAGTTGTTGTGTGGGGGTGGTCTTGCAAATATACCGAGTCACCGGCATAATTAGCATCACAATGACAAATAACACCATCACTCACCACTGTCTGTCAACTTCCTTCCCACCCCACCAACCCACATGGAAATAAGTCACTGTCTGAATTTTTTGGGTTACCCTAGGTTGATGGTCTCCTTACTTCCTTCCCTCCTTCCTTCCTTCCCTCCTTCCTTCCTTCCTTCCTCTCATCTCTTCCTTTCTTCCTTCCTCTCATCTCTTCCTTCCTTCCTCCCTTTCTTCCTTCCTTCCTTCTTGCTTCCTTCCTTCCTTCTTGCTTCCTTCCTTCCTTCCTTCAGGTTTCCTGGGTATTGCTTTTCAAATTCAAATTCATTTATTTCTTCGCAAGTAGTACATTAAGATTATATTTTTACAATGATGGGTTGCAGTACAAAGAGCCTCTATTATGCCTTGACATTATGGGCTGACTTAATTTAATGTCTTACTGACTACTTATCACTAAAGAAATTATCATAGTTGTACAGTACTAGTTCTACTAATAATAAGTGAATCTAATTTATACAAGCCAAAGAATATATTCATGTATTCAAAAATGCTTTTTATGAAACATGATTCAGGAGTAGTTTTCAGTAGTTTACGGTATGAGACTGCTACAATTTGGTGAAGGGTAATACTGGTTTTGGTAGGTATGTATACTTCTGTGTGGTAATTTGTCAATATATGAGCTTGGTTGTCTAGTTATGAACTTTTAAGATTTAGGTTATTGGTAGATTTATTGGTAGTGTTAAATATAGAGTACAGTGGACCCCCGGTTAACGATTTTAATCCGTGCAAGAGGGCTCATCGTTATGCGAAATAATCGTTATGCGAATGAATTTTCCCCATAAGAAATAATGGAAATCAAATTAATCCGTGCAAGACGCCCAAAAGTATGAAAAAAAATTTTTTTTACCACATGAAATGTTAATTTTAATACACACAAACTGAAAAAGGCATGCACAATTAAATGACACTTACTTTTATTGAAGATCTGGTGATGATTGATGGGATGGGAGGAGGGGAGAGCATTATCTTCTTACTGTTTAGAAGGGGAATCCCCTTCCATTACGACTTGAGGTAGCAAGTCCTTTTCCGGGGTTACTTCCCTTCTTCTTTTAATGCCACTAGGACCAGCTTGAGAGTCACTGGACCTCTGTCGCACAACAAATCTGTCCATAGAGCTCTGTACCTCCCGTTCCTTTACGATTTGTCTAAAATGGGCCACAACATTGTCATTGAAATAGTCACCAGCACGGCTTGCAACAGCTGTGTCAGGGTGATTTTCATCTATAAAGGTTTGCAGTTCAACCCACTGTGCACACATTTCCTTAATCTTTGAAGTAGGCACAATGGATTCCACAACTGGCATAGGCTTCTCAGGGTTAGCCCCAAACCCTTCAAAATCTTTCTTAATTTCCATACTAATTCTCACCCTTTTTACCACAGGGTTGGCACTAGAAGCTTTCTTGGGGCCCATGGTCACTTATTTTCCAGAAACAGCACCGAAAACACTGTAATAATACGAAATATTCCGAGTGTATGCTTGGATGTTACCGCGGAGGCTGGCTGGTAAACAATGGGACGGCCGGCACATGTGAGGCTGGCTGAGGGCACATTGGACGCGTCTCGGACGAAAATCGGTAAGCGGGTTTTTAATCGGTATGCGCGGCAAAAATTTTGCGATAAAAGTAATCGGTATGCGGAAAAATCGCTATGTGATGCCATCGTTATGCGGGGGTCCACTGTACTGAGTATTTAGTCTAGGGTGATTAAGTCACAAATTACTCAAAACCATGAAATTCATCTTCACTGACACTTCCATCTGTGTTTGAAGTGTCACTTGGGAACAAAAGAGCCCCAGTTAGCTGAGGAGTGAGGAGTTTCTTAGTGCTAGACATGGTGAACAAGGTGTAATAAAATGGCTTTCCCACAATGCACCACTGGGTCCCTGATTTTTTTTTGTACCACGCACACTGACCATGGAGACCCATTCTCTCACATCTACACATACCAGCTGTTTCCCGCTTAATTTGAGGCCACTAGAATTTACGCATAGTATGGCACCAAGCCTGAAAGGGTTAAAGGTTCCATCGGAAAAAGGATCCGATGAATACAATAAATCATAGCCTGAGATGGGATGGATAACAGTGGAGTGCAAGCACCAACAGGGAAAAACTGGGAGAGCAACATCTGAAGCTCACCCTGGTTACCTCTGAGGCTGCAGATATTCCACTGCAAATAAGCCATGATTGGTAACAAGAAAGATACAAGAAATCCGCAGGTAAAGGTAACTACAGACTAGGAGGATTAGAAAAGTCCACATGTGGCGACAGCAGAAAACGTTCAAGCAATGAAGGAATGGGACACTGTGAAGAAAGAAGTTGCGCAGATGGAGGAGAGGGAAGAGGAGTAACAGGAGGTGAATCGGTGTCCATCGATGGTCTAGTCTCATCAATATATTCTGAGATAGCTTCAAGTGTTTTGGAAGACAAGGACGTATGGGAGACAATATTGGAGATGGAAGGAGGAGGGTGAGTAAAGATTGGGACGACAATGGACTGTACAAAAGTAGGGGGAAGATGAAAGGGTAGAGGCAACTGGAGAAGAAGTGTGGGAGAGGACAGAAGAGGAAGGAACCTGGGAGGGGGCAGAAGATAAAGAAACTTGGGAGGGGACAGGGGAGGAAGGTACAGTACAAGGAAGAGGGTGAACCTCCACATTTGTAACAGAGCTAGTTATAGGTGAGGAACCAGGTACAGAGACTGGAAAGGCAAAATGTGGAGGTAGAAAAATGGAAATAGGGGTTAAAGGAGATTTGAGCATTGAGGATTTTTTGGACTTCTGAAAAGTAGAGGGGTGATGGGGAGGTATTGTACGAGGTCTTGTCAACACTGGAACTTGTTAGTGAGAAGATGAAGAAGTGAGAACAGACTGAGGTGTTGAGGTAGGGACTTCTAAGTCCAGGACAGCAAAAGAATTAGAGACAGGAGTGACTGGGGAAGAGGTAACCACAGAGGTAACCTGCAGAGGGTGGGACCCCAGAGGTGAGGGGACATTTAGAAACATGAGAATAAGAAATATGGGGGAGTTTTCCTTGGAGGCATAGATGAGAGATTGCCATACCATAGGGGAAACCTTCTGCTCTTTGAGACAATGGATGGATTTCTTGCTCATTTAAGTAAACTTGGCAACGGCGAGAGTAAGATGGGTGAGTGTAATGACAATTAAGGCAAGAGGGAGGTAGACTACAAGAAGTATTGGTATGATCATTGGCACCACAGACTGGGCATTTGGCTATGGACCTGCAGTATTTTGCTGGATGACCAAAATGCCAGCAATTTCTACACTTGCAATGTAGGGATCACCTTTCGAACCTGTAAACGATGTCCCACTATATGAACAGAGGATGGGAGCTCACAGCAGTTGAAAGTTAATTGAGCTACATTGCAAGGGTATCATCTCTGCCCACGGGCAGGGAGGACATAAGTGTCTAATTTGAGGATGGGGAGGTCTTGGAGTTCGAGCTGCTCCAGAATGTTGTCGCCACATGTCTGTAAATTCTGTTGGACAATGGTATGGGGCAGAATGACAGTACCACTACAAGAATTGAGGGAATGATGTTTTTCAATAGTTACAGGAATAGTATCGATACTTGAAAGAAGAGAAAGATCGTGAGCTTGGTTAGCATTCTGAACAGTGATGATGTGTATACCACTCTTGAGAGCATGCCATAGGAGTGCCTTGCCAATACTATGGTCAGAAAGATAAGCAGTAGAGGAAGTTGGTTGTAAAGTAAAAAACTTTGTCCATTGTGTATTTTGAAACATGGTGTGGAAAGGGAGTGCATGACGTGTCAGTTTTTTCTGAGTAGAACGAGAAGGAAGCAAAGAAGTATCATCAGGTAATTGTCGTGGGCATTTAGGTGAGGGACTGAAGTTGGTCCAACATGGGGTGGGCAGACAATTCGAAAATTGTCACACCATAGAGGGAGAAGCTGGAAGCATAGTCAAAGAAGAGCGGAGGTCAGACATATCGAATGAGCCAGTCAAAACCCGGGTACCTGAAGTGGGCAACAAAATGGCACCAGCAAGAGGTACAGAGGCATTAGAAGTGTCTGAAGAGTGGTCAAAAAATGAGGCAGGGTCAGAACAGGGTGCGGTATCAGGAAAGGGTCCAGGGGGAGTAGGTTCATGGATTTGGGACTCCATGGTTAGGTCACTTCTTTCTGTTTGTCTTTTTAGAAAAAAATGGAAAGAAACAAAAGAAAGGGGGAAATGTGGAGGTATAGCTCCTAGGAGGCAAAGGGGCTGTAAATCCCTTTCCACACCCAAGAGGACCCCAGCACCCCAAGTGGTGTAGATGCGACATGGAACCCGTGCCATACCCTACCCTTCATGCTAGTAAACCAGCAATCCGGGATAGCAACCTCACATCCACTGAGCCACCTCAGTGGACAAAACAGAGGGCAGTTGGACACCCGCCACAAAGCATACCTACTTTGGCCACCACCCCCTGGAATCTGCACAGATGAGCGTATCAGAGATACACCTGTCACCCAAAAGACACCCAAAGCCACCCCAGGGAGACCGGAGAGGGATCAGGATATCCCCAGGTGATCCAGATTCCACGGCAAACTACACCACCGCCAAGGACCTCAATGGAATGGGATGGACCCGGTACCCTTCCCCCCTCTTAGGAATTAGAGTGCCTGTGGGAAGAATCCCAAAGGCTGAAAATAGGAAGAGATCACTAGTTTCTTAAGGAAAACACTGAAATAAGAAATATTGTATGAAAAAATAATAAAACATAATAGAGAATGTAAAGAAATAAACTGGTGTATGTACCTTGGAGAAGAGATGTTGGCAGAGATTGATGATGGAAAAGATAGGAAGAACAGCATATGCTGTCAGTAGCCCTATAAACCCCAACATTGGAGGAGTTCATTTTGTTTCATCCTTTTTCTATCACTTAATTGCTTAACTTACTTGCTACACTCTTAACACTACACTTTATCACTGAACTTAATTGTCAACCACATCAACAGCAGCTTCTCCGTCTTTTCATGGACATGTGTAGCAGGCTAGCTGCAGGATTTTCAAGGATAGCTCCTGGTCAAAGAGGCTGACCAGGTCCCTACTTAACAGAACTCAGTGTGAATGCTTTGAGAAGATACCAGAGCAGCGAACGGACATCCCAGTGCATCATTTCAGTGTAAATAGTTGAAGTGTTGTGCGTTTCAGAGGATTTGGTGTTGTCGAGTCAGGACCAGTCAGCGCCTCCCCCCCTCTCCGCTGGGGGGGAGGGGGAGGGCGTGTGTAGTAAACAGTGACCCTCTCATAACGCCTCACACCTGCGCGTCTCCCCTGCCTCACCCACCCAACTCCCAGCGCCACCCCATCTGTAGAGGGTACTTCTCCCCTAACCCACGATGTCAGCGATGGCACTGCAGGGAGTGCCGGGCTCACAGGAACTTCCACTACAGGGACAGCATCGTGGAGTTCGACCACGAGGCAGCTGCCAGGTGTGCCACAGGCAGTGTGTACTCAGTTCCTCAAGCTTCAACATCCGTGCACACGAGGGCCTGGGATCTTCAATCAACTTGGCGTCCACCAGGACGCTGACATGTCCCTAGGGGAGCTCTCCATCGGGCTGCTAACGGAGTCACTAGCTTCTTGGACCTCTTGGGGAGGGTCGATGGTGCTCGTGCAAGCAGCAGATCCCAGGGCAACTTGCTGCTGTTTGCAATGGCTGTCTACCGAGGAGAGACAGGCACCTAGCAACATCTGTTGTTGGGGCAATGGATGAATTCCCTGCTATGTTTGTTAACTGCTCATTACTCTGTAATTTGTCTATGATTGTAATCATGTGATAACGTGTTTATCATTCATTACCTTTGAAGCTTGTCATGATTTTGACCAGCTCTACCTGGAGCTCATTACCTTTGTAAATTCTCATGATTAATGTGTTTATGATTCATTACCTTTGCAATTATTCATGAGTGTGACCAGCTCTACCTGGAGCTCATTACCTTTGTAACTTGGTCATGATTATGACCAAATCTAGTTCATTACCATTGTAACTTGCTCAGCTATCAAAACTTTGGAGTCCAGTCCCTGGACCAATTATGTACCTCTGTAATCTTTTGACTACCGCCCACAGGATGGGTATGGGGTGCATAATAAACATATTAAACTAACTAACTAACTTTTCATGGACAGAGGTCCGCTGCTTAGAAATTTTTGCAATGCATTTTGCTGGGGATATAGCTTTTATAGACTCCTTGTGCTTTAGTATTGTACATATTGAAGAAATGCTACACTGGTACTCCCTCGCCAAGTCCACAACCCTCACACCTTGCTTGTGTTTATCTTTGATTTCATGCTTTACTTTCATGGACATCATCCTCTTTTTCTGCTTAGCACTGTCCTTTGCACTTACTTTCTTAGAACTCATAGTTAGAAAAAAGAAATTTGGCAAAATAACTGCACAAAAAGTAAGCAAAACATGAGAGAATCCTTCCACCATGAGCTAAGCACATGCACTGGTGATGGTGAGCGTTGTTGTGGTACTCACTGTGCCGTCTAGTGGCGGTGTTCTCAGGCTCACTTGTTATTATAGTATTATTATAATTATTAAAATATCATTATATTATTATTATATACATATTATATTATTATTATATGATTACAGTGGACCCCCGCATAACGATCACCTCCGAATGCGACCAATTATGTAAGCGTATTTATGTAAGTGCGTTTGTAAGTGTATGTTTGGGGATCTGAAATGGACTAATCTACTTCACAATATTCCTTATGGGAACAAATTCGGTCAGTACTGGCACCTGAACATACTTCTGGAGTGAAAAAATATCGTTAACCGGGGGTCCACTGTATTATTATAATGGGGAAGTGCTAAACCCGTAGGATTATACAGCACCTGTGGGGGGAGGGGATGGAAGGTATTCAGGCTTAATTTAGGGAACTAGAACACAGATACAATTTCCTTGACCAAGAGCCCCTCACCAGCATCGAGGAACTTCCCTTGAGCTGGAAGATCAGAACCTGAATTTTGGCTCGTATCCAGGAGCAAAAAAACGACCAAGCGAAGGCTTGTATCCTGAAAAACTCGCACGGTGGGGCACTTACAAACAGAGAGAGGTTCAATTGTAGTGTTTGTTCAGATATGATCAAGTAATGAGGCACTTGTCTCGGAGATTCTTGTAGATTTTGTTACAGTTGGAAGAAGTAAGCAGTTGCTCATAGTGTTTGTGAATTTAATTAATTGTGGGTCATGGTCATGGATGAGGTTTATGTTGAAGTCACCTGTAAGTATCAGGTGGTGTGTATTCATCTCTGTGTAAGTTATCATGCTTCTTAGGTTTTCATTAAATGAGTAAATATTGGAGTGAGGTACTGTTACTGTTATATAAAATTAATAAACCAACAGAATATGTCCGTATTGGCTAGAAGGTTACTTCAATGTTTTCAGATATGAGACTTTGGAGTACCAGCATCGCATGAGACCCAGCATCTCCCGCCTGCTGGTCCCCTCCATATATCCCCACCTCAAGGACCACTCATCTGTGCACAGCTACCCACATGTCAAAGGAATTGCCGCTGACGTTTTCTTTATCACTCACTCCCATCATGAAAATCTCGTAAGTAATGATTCCTAGATAATTCTGTCAACATATCATGGTCTTTGTTTTAACAGATACAGCTGTTGCTGTGTACACTATTAGTGTCTGCTGATATTCATATTCATATATTTTATTTGGACATGATACATAGTTGTACAATGAATTATAGTAGTTGGGTGAACATGCCAAAAGCCCCTTGTATGCAGAATATTATGAGCAGGCTTAAAACTAGCTTAAAATTAACAAGCACTGAAAAGTTCAGTGTTAAAAATTACAGTAAACAATTTACAATATGAAGTACAATTGAGTATTTGAAACAGTGAAATTTGAACATATTGATACTGAAGCATTATAGTTGTACAAATTTGTCACATTACAATGTATAACAAAGGATGATCAATTTGCTATATGTTGTCTTGAATTTTTAAGATTTAAGTAATTTCGAGAATTATTGGTAATGTTAAATACTGAGTGTTGATCATTTAGTCCTGGGCGAGTAAGTGGTTTTTTTAGAAGAGTCTTAAATTGATTTTCAGGCCTGGTTACTTTAGTAAGTTCTGGTAATGAATTCCAGATTTTGGGGTCCTTTATGTGCAAACTCTTCAGCACAGCCAATTACAGTTGGTGTCCCACAGGGAAGTGTCCTAGGCCCTCTTCTCTTTCTCATATACATAAATGACCTACCAAATGCATTGCAACTACTCAAACCCACACTATTTGCAGATGACACTACATACGTCTACTCTCACCCGAGCCCAGTCATGCTAGCCAATACTGTAAATACCGAATTACAGAAAATATCAACCTGGATGAGGACCAACAAACTAACTCTAAACATTGACAAAACCTACTACATTCAGTTTGGTAACAGAGTTACAGATATGTCTCTAAACATAATGATAAATGGATCACCTATCACAAAACTCACAGAGGGAAAATTCTTAGGAATCCACCTTGATAATAAACTCAAATTTCAAACACATATACAACAAATTTCCAAAAAAATTTCCAAGACCGTAGGCATACTATCGAAGATACGGTACAATGTTCCACAGTCAGCCCTCCTGGCCCTATATCACTCACTTATTTACCCCTATCTCACCTATGGAATTTGTGCATGGGGCTGAACAACAATAAACCATCTCAGACCATTAATTACCCAACAAAAGGCTGCAGTAAGAATGATAACACATTCCAACTACAGGCAGCACACTCCACCAATATTCAAAACTCTAAATCTATTCACCATACAAAACATCCATACTTATTACTGCACCTACTACATTCATAGAACACTAATTCTGATATAAATCCTCCCCTCAAACGTCTCCTTACCAACCTCAACAGAACACATGACCATAACACAAGGCACGGATCACTCTTTGATGTTCCTAGTGTCCATCTCATGCTATGCAAAACCTCAATGCACATAAAAGGCCCTAAAATCTGGAATTCATTACCTGTGAATATAAAATAAACACTGTCTGTTTATAAATTCAAGTCTCTTCTCAAAAATCACTTACCCACAGCTAAATAAATACTGAATAATTGTATCTCGTAAATGTTTCTCATTATTGTATCTCATAAATGTCTAACCTGTGACCCAATCAAACTTTATTTTTTAATTACATTACCTAACAGAATACTCCATTCTACTGAATGCTCAGCAACACAGTAAATGACCATATGACCTGTGCTAAATTGTTATCTGTTCACAATAATGTTTTTCTTTCTTCTTTCTTTCAACACACCGGCCGTATCCCACCGAGGCGGGGTGGCCCAAAAGAAAAAACCAAAGTTTCTCCTTTCAAATTTAGTAATATATACAGGAGAAGGGGTTACTAGCCCCTTGCTCCCGGCATTTTAGTCGCCTCTTACAACACGCATGGCTTACGGAGGAAGAATTCTGTTCCACTTCCCCATGGAGATAAGAAGAAATAAACAAGAACAAGAACTAGAAAGAAAATAGAAGAAAACCCAGAGGGGTGTGTATATATATGTTTGTACATGTATGTGTAGTGTGACCTAAGTGTAAGTAGAAGTAGCAAGACGTACCTGAAATCTTGCATATTTATGAGACAGACAAAAGACACCAGCAATCCTACCATCATGTAAAACAATTACAGGCTTTCATTTCACACTCACTTGGCAGGACGGTAGTACCTCCCTGGGCGGTTGCTGTCTACCAACCTACTACCTAATGTTTTTACCACTGAATATATCATTGCTTAGTTAATCTTAAGTTAATTTTAAGCCTGCCCATAATGCTCTGCATACAAGGGGTTTTGGCATGTTGCACTGTAATAACCGTATTCCTTTGTACTTCACTGTATCATGTTCAAATTAATAAATAAATAAATAAATAAATAATAGAGTTTTTACACAGTGTGATATGGACATGGGGTACATCAAAAAGAGATCTGTGTCTTGTGTTATGGTCATGTGACCTGTTAAGGTTTGTGAGAAGTTTGAGTGGAGGGTTTATGTTTGCATGTATTGTTCTATGTATGTAGTAGAGACATGAATAAGTGTGGATGTTCTTTAAGGTGAGCAAGTTTAGACTTTGGAATAGAGGTGGAGTATGCTGTCACGAGTGGGAATTTGTTATCATTCTGATTGCAGCCTTTTGCTGGGTTATTAGTGGCCTTAGGTGATTTGATGTTGTTGACTCCCATACACAAATTCCATATGTGAGATAAGAGTAGATGAGTGAGTGATACAGTGCAAGGAGAGCTGATTGTGGAACATAGTACCCTATCTTTGATAGTATGCCTACTGTCTTAGAGATTTTCTTGGAAATTTGTTGTATATGTGTCTGAAATTTGAGGCTGCTGTCTAGGTGGATTCCTAGGAATTTTCCATCTGTGAGTCTTGTGATGGGTGATCCATTTGGTGTTATGTTAAGTGGAACAATTGCAGCTCTGGTTCCACACTGAATGAAATAGGTTTTGTCAGTATTTACCTGGAGTTTACCTGGAGAGAGTTTCGGGGGTCAACGCCCCCGCGGCCCGGTCTGTGACCAGGCCTCCTGGTGGATCAGCGCCTGATCAACCAGGCTGTTGCTGCTGGCTGCACGCAAACCAACGTACGAGCCACAGCCCGGCTGATCAGGAACTGACTTTAGGTGCTTGTCCAGTGCCAGCTTGAAGACTGCCAGGGGTCTGTTGGTAATCCCCCTTATGTGTGCTGGGAGGCAGTTGAACAGTCTCGGGCCCCTGACACTTATTGTATGGTCTCTTAACGTGCTAGTGACACCCCTGCTTTTCATTGGGGGGATGGTGCATCGTCTGCCAAGTCTTTTGCTTTCGTAGTGAGTGATTTTCGTGTGCAAGTTCGGTACTAGTCCCTCTAGGATTTTCCAGGTGTATATAATCATGTATCTCTCCCTCCTGCGTTCCAGGGAATACAGGTTTAGAAACCTCAAGCGCTCCCAGTAATTGAGGTGTTTTATCTCCGTTATGCGCGCCGTGAAAGTTCTCTGTACATTTTCTAGGTCGGCAATTTCACCTGCCTTGAAAGGTGCTGTTAGAGTGCAGCAATATTCCAGCCTAGATAGAACAAGTGACCTGAAGAGTGTCATCATGGGCTTGGCCTCCCTAGTTTTGAAGGTTCTCATTATCCATCCTGTCATTTTTCTAGCAGATGCGATTGATACAATGTTATGGTCCTTGAAGGGTAAGTTTATTCGTCATCATCCAGGTAGATATTTTCTGCAATTTACATTGACAGTGTTGGCGAGTATGGCTGGGTTTGGGTGTGAAAAGACGTATGTAGTGTCATCTGCAAATAATATGAGTTTCAGTAGTTGTGATGCATATTGTAGGTCATTGAAGTAGATGAGAAAGAAGAGTGGTCCTAGGACACTTCCCTGTGGGACTCCTACTGTGATTGGTTGTGTGGAAGAGTTTGCACTATTTGCATACAGGTATTGGCTTCTGTTACTAAGGTAACAAAAGCCAATATGTGTAGTTAAGGGAATGGTCTCTTATACCATAGTGTGTTAATTTAGTGTGCAGCAATTCATGGTCGACTGTATCAAAAGCTTTACGTAAGTCAATGAAAATTCCCAGTGGGACTTCTTTCTTCTCGAGAGCAGTATATATTAGCTCCAGCATGTGTATAATAGCATTGTTTATGCTTTTATTATTCCTGAATCCACACTGACAGGGATTTAGTATGTTGTATGAGATGAGGTAGGAATAGATCCGTCTATGAATTAATTTTTCAACCGCTGCTTCAACCACTGCCTCAACTGCTGCCTCAACCGCTGCCTCAACCACTGCCTCAACCACTCCAGTCGCACTCAATCTACAAGCACCAAACACAATGAATTATTGTGAAATGTTTGGTTAGAGTGTGGAAACTAATGCTCACTCCAGCATAAACAAAGCCACACTGACTGACGATGCCTCAACCACTTCTTCCACCACTGCTTCAACCCTTGTATTTTTGTACTATTTCCTTCTTCAATTCTATCATATTAATAATAATAATAATAATACGATAGAATTGAAGAAGGAAATTGTACAAAAATACAAGGGGTGAAGCAGTGGTGGAAGAAGTGGTTGAGGCATCATCAGTCAGTGTGCCTTTGTTAATGCTGGAGTGAGCATTAGTCTCCACGCTCTTCCAAACATTTCACAATAATTCATTGTGTTTGGTGCTGGTAGACTAAGTGCGACTGCCACATAATTAACCATGGGCCCAAAGAAACTTGCTAGTGCCAGCCCTTTGGTAAAGAAATTGAGGAACTCGATAGAATTGAAGAAAGAAATTGTACCAAAATACGAGCAGTGCCGCAGTAGTTTAGGCAGTGGTTGAGGCACTGGTGGAGGCAGTGGTATTTAATAGCATACATGTTATTAAACCATAACATGTATGTATTTAGTACAATATTTTACGACATTTTCATGTATTTTATGATTGTTCATGGTTCAACAAGTTAAGGAAGCAGTATTGTATTATACAGTGGACCCCCGCATAACGATTTTAATCTGTGCAAGAGGGGTAATTGTTATGCGAAATAATCGGTATGTGAATGAATTTTCCCCATAAGAAATAATGGAAATAAAATTAATCCGTGCAAGACACCCAAAAGTATGAAAAAAAAATTTTTTTACCACATGAAATGTTAATTTTAATACACACAAACTGAAAAAGGCATGCACACTTACATGACACTTACTTTTATTGAAGATCTGGTGATGATTGATGGGATGGGAGGAGGGGAGAGAGAGTGTTAGTGTTTAGAAGGGGAATCCCCTTCCATTAAGACTTGAGGTGTCGAGTCCTTTTCTGGGGTTACTTCCCTTCTTCTTTTAATGCCACTAGGACCAGCTTCAGAGTCACTGGACTTCTTTCGCACAACATATCTGTCCATAGTGGCCTGTACCTCTCGTTCCTTTATGACTTCCCTAAAGTGTTTCACAACATTGTCAGTGTACAGGTTGCCAACACGGCTTGCAATAGCTGTGTGAGGGTGATTTTCATCCATGAAGGTTTGCACTTCAAGCCACTTTGCACAGATTTCCTTAATCTTTGTAGTAGGCAACTTCTTCAATTTCTCTCTCCCCTCCTCTGAACCAGTTTCCTCAGGTCTGGCCTCTTGCTCTTGAAGTTGATCTATCAGCTCATCAGTGGTTAGTTCTTCATTGTCCTCCTCCACCAACTCTTCCACATCCTCCTCACTAACCTCCAACCCCAAGGACTTTCCCAATGCCACAATGGATTCCTCAACTGGCATAATCCTCTCAGGGTTAGCCTCAAACCCTTCAAAATCCCTTTTGTCTACACATTCTGGCCACAGTTTCTTCCAGGCAGAGTTCAAGGTCTTCTTAGTCACTCCCTCCCAAGCCTTACCTATAAGGTTTACACAATTGAGGATATTAAAGTGCTCTCTCCAAAACTCTCTTAGAGTCAGTTGAGTTTCTGAGGTCACTACAAAGCACCTTTCAAACAGAGCTTTTGTGTACAGTTTTTTGAAGTTTGCAATAACCTGCTGGTCCATGGGCTGCAGGAGAGGAGTGGTATTAGGAGGCAAAAACTTCACCTTAATGAAGCTCATGTCCCCATAAAGTCGCTCTGCCACGTCTGTAGGATGACCAGGGGCATTGTCTAACACCAGGAGGCACTTAAGTTCTAATTTCTTTTCAGTTAGGTAATCTTTCACATTGGGGGCAAATGCATGGTGTAACCAGTTATAGAAAAAGTCCCTAGTGACCCATGCCTTACTGTTTGCCCTCCACAGCACACACAAATTATCCTTGAGGACATTCTTTTGCCTGAACGCTCTGGGAGTTTCAGAGTGATACACTAATAAAGGCTTAACTTTGCAATCACCACTAGCATTGGCACACATCAACAAAGTAAGCCTGTCTTTCATAGGCTTATGTCCTGGGAGTGCCTTTTCCTCCTGAGTAATGTAGGTCCTGCTTGGCATTTTCTTCCAAAACAGGCCTGTTTCATCACAATTAAACACTTGTTCAGGTTTCAGTCCTTCACTGTCTATGTACTCCTTGAATTCATGCACATATTTTTCAGCCGCTTTGTGGTCCGAACTGGCAGCCTCACCATGCCTTATCACACTATGTATGCCACTACGCTTCTTAAATCTCTCAAACCAACCTTTGCTGGCCTTAAATTCACTCACATCATCACTAGTTGCAGGCATTTTTTTAATTAAATCCTGATGCAACTTCCTAGCCTTTTCACATATGATCGCTTGAGAGACGCTATCTCCTGCTAGCTGTTTTTCATTTATCCACACCAATAAGAGTCTCTCAACATCTTCCATCACTTGCGATCTTTGTTTCGAAAACACAGTTAAACCTTTGGCAAGAACAGCTTCCTTGATTGCCTTTCTGGTGCCCACAATAGTAGCGATGGTTGATTGGGGTTTCTTGTACAACCTGACCAGGTCGGCGATACGCACTCCACTTTCATACTTATCAATGATCTCTTTCTTCATTTCTATTGGAATTCTCACCCTTATTGGTGTAGGGTTGGCACTAGAAGCTTTCTTGGGGCCCATGGTCACTTATTTTCCAGAAACAGCACCGAAAACACTGTAATAATACGAAATATTCCGATTGTATGCTTGGATATTACCGCGGAGGCTGGCTGGTAAACAATGGCACGGGCGGCACATGTGAGGCTGGCTGAGGGCGCACATTGGACGCGTCTCGGACGAAAATTGGTGAGCGGGTTTTTAAGCGGTATGTGCGGCAAAATTTTTGCGATTAAAGCAAGCGGTATGCAGATTAATCGCTATGTGATGCCATCGTTATGCGGGGGTCCACTGTATTTCCCTACAATATATTGGGGCACCAAACATTCGCGATTTTTCAACATTCGCGAGGCTCTTGATCCCCTAACGCTCGCGAATGTTGAGGGAGACCTGTACATTTTCTAGGTCAGCAATTTCACCTGCCTTGAAAGGTGCTGTTAGTGTGCAGCAATATTCCAGCCTAGATAGAACAAGTGACCTGAAGAGTGTCATCATGGGTTTGGCATCCCTGGTTTTGAAGGTTCTCTTTATCCATCCTGTCATTTTTCTAGCAGATGCAATTGGTACAATGTTATGGTCCTTGACAATGAGATCCTCTGACATGATCACACTCAGGTCTTTGACATTAGTTTTTCATTCTATTGTGTGGTTGGAATTTGTTTTATACTCCGATGAAATTTTAACTTCCTCACATGTTCCATATCGGAGTAATTGAATTTCTAATCATTGAACTTCGTATTGTTTTCTGAAGCCCATTTAAAGATTTGGTTGATGTTCACCTGGAGTCTTGCAGTGTCTTCAATGGAAGACACTGTCATACAAATTCAGGTGTCATCTGCAAAGGAAGACACGGTGCTGTGTCGTACATCCCTGTCTATGTCAGATATGAGGATGAGGAACAGGATGGGGGTGAGTGTTGTGCCTTGTGGAACAGAGCTTTTCACCGTAGCTGCCTCAGACTTTACTCTACTGACTTTTCCTGTTATTCCTTTATCACACATTTTGTGCACTATTACACCATGGTCACACTTGTCGAAGGCTTTTGCAAAGTATGTGTATATTACATCTACATTCTGTTTGTCTTCTAGAGCATCCAGGACCTTGTCGTAGTGATCCAGTAGTTGAGACAGACAGGAGAGACCTGCTCTAAACCCATGCTGCCCTTGGTTGTGTAACTGATGGGTATCTTAGAACCCTTTCATAGATTTTTATATGGGACATCAGCTCTATCAGTCTGTAGTTCTTTGCTATTGCTTTACTGCCCCCTTTGTGACATGTGGCTATGTTTGTTGTTTTAAGTAACTGTGGGACAACCCCAGTGTCCATGCTCCTTTCCTACAGGATGTTAAATGCACATGATTGGGGCTTCTTGCAGTTCTTGATGAACATGAAGTTCCATGAGTCTGGACCTGGGGCAGAGTGCATGGGCATGTCATTTATTGCCTTTTCGAAGTCATTTGGCATCAGGATAATATCAGATAGGTGTATGTGTCTACCAAATTCTCTCTCTTTCTCATAAAAAATTCATTTAGGTCTTTGACTCTCTGGTTAGTGGCTTGCTAAAAACCAAGTCATATTGGGACTTGAGTAGCTCACTCATTTCCTTGCTGTCATCTGTGTAGGTCCCATCCCATTTAAGTAGGGGTCCGATACTGGATGTTGTTCAAGACTTTAATTTGGCATAAGAAAAGAAATACTTCGGGTTTCTTTCAACTTCATTTATGGTTTTTAGTTCTTCTCGCATTTCTTGACTCCTGTAAAATTCCTTTAGCTTTAGTTCAGTGTTTGCTATTTCTCTGACCAGTGTCTCCCTACGTATTGCAGATATATTGGCCTCTTGTAGCCGCTATGTTGCTCATTGCCTTCGCCTGTATAGGGAGTGCCTTTCTCTTTCTTGTTTACATCCTCTCTTCCTTTTCCTTAAGGGAATATGCCTTGAGCATACCTCAAGTGCCACAAAGTTAATTTGTTCTAGACATAGGGTACGATCCATGTTGCTTAGTCTATCTTCCCAGTTTATTCGCTGGTACACAAACATGTCTGTCTGTCTATTTGCCTGTCTGTCAAGCTCCCTGTCTATCAATCAATCAATCAAGTTTTTTCTCTATAAGGATTACAATGCAGGGTTTACAGATTTTGGTTATTGTGTGGTTTACATGTAATAAAACACAGTGGACCCCTGCCTTATGATCAGCTCCCAACTCGATCAATTATGTAAGTGTATTTTTGTAAGTGCTTTTGTACGTGTATTTTTGGGGGTCTGAAACGGACTAATCTAATTCGCAATATTCCTTAGGGGAACAAATTCGGTCTCTAACAGCACCCGAACAGATTTCTGGAATGAAATAATATCGTAAGGCGGGGGTCCACTGTACTAATTACAGAGGGGGCCACTAGGACACCTAGCATGGCTAGGCATTTCAGGCAGACTTAGATTAATTCTTAACTCTTAATTATTACAAATTATGGAGTAAGTTGGTATTATGGCTAAGTGACTAAATACTAGTTTGTGAGTCTATCCATCTAGCTCTCTGTCTCAGAGAGAGCCACAAGACTGCATCATCATGTTTACTCACATCTTCAAGCAGAGTATAGCACTTTGTCTGGATTTTTTGGGTTATCCAAGGTAATTTACACTTTGTATACTTGTATTTACGTGTACCTGTGAGACAGAGATAGACGGAAACAGATTGAAAGAGATAGACAGAGACAGATAGAGATAGACAGAGAGAGACAGAGATAGACAGACAGATAGACAGAGATAGACAGACCCTAAACTTGGGGTTAACATCACTTTCCTCTTAGAAGTGGAGTGTTAATATGACATTACATCAGTGAATCCTTGGTGTTTGGTGCACTGTTTGCTCAAGCTGGCACTCAGTTTAACTGGCACTCCCACAAGGTACTAAGTGGTCCCAGATTTTTTAATATGGTGCACACTGAGTGTTAAGACCCATTCTATGCTGATCAGGCATCTCAAGGTAATCATGCCAAATTTAGAGGCAGGAAAATGAAAACATATATATATGTTTGGGGCGCTAGGAGTTCTTGATAAGAATGTATATATACCTTTGGACCGTTTAGGGGTTAAAATGAAGCCTTTACTGGTGTATCATTCAGAAAATCCCAGAGTGTTCAAGAAAAACAATGTTGAAGATTGAGACACTTATGCAGCATATGGGAATCTTTATTCACATATGCTGCATAAGTGTCTCAATCTTCAACTTGTCGGTTTTTCAGACCATTCATCAAAAACAAAGTTATCAAGAATGTGTTGTGGAAAGTTAATAATAAGGCATGGGTCACTAGGCAAATTTTCAAAGAGTTGGTCTCTCACTCCTCCTTATTTAACAGATGCCATTAACAGTCTTCAATAAAGATAAGTAAAAATGTTATTTTAAATGTTTACTTTTCTGTTACTAATTTAAGTACTATTTATGTTTGTTGTGTGTATGTAGAACTATAATTAATCTATAAAATGTATTTTTTGTTAATATTTTTGGGTGTCTGGAATGGATTAATTGGATTTACAGTACATTATTTCTTATGGAAAATATTGCTTCGACTTTAATATGTTTCGACTTTAGTACTAACTCCTGGAACGGATTAAGTACGAAACTTGAGGTACCTTAAAGTATTTGTAGTCTTAACCCTCTAACTGTCCAAATGTAGATCTACGTTCGCTCGTGTAGTGCTCCGAATGTAGATCTACTTTTTTGTTTTACATTCTTTCTTAGGGAGAAAATCAAGGGCAGAGCACTACACATGCAAATGTAGATCTATGTTTGGACAGTTAGAGGGTTAAATGTTTATAGAGTAGTGCACTGTATTTTGAAATAAACAGAATAGAGGAATCAGCTGCAATATACATTATTTAGTTATGAATACTGGTCAGAGAGCCCGTCGTAAGTCCAAGGCATCAGTAAAAGAGTACATCGCTAAGTGAGGAGAGGCTATATATATCTTATATATATTTATATTTCTTTATTTCAGGGTAAAGATGAAGACAGCAGTAGTCATGAGAATCCTCATGAAGGTGAGTTAGTTATGGCTTTGTGTCGTCATCTGATGCTACAAGGTTATGACCCAACTGATATCACTATTCTCACTCCCTACACTGGCCAATTCTTTCTTCTAAGAAAGGTAAATACTTGCTGGTTTTTCTGGTTCCATAGATTAGTTAACTTTGAAAAATTAATGTAAGAATATTATGAATTAAAAGCTTCACAAGATGATCAAATATATTACGTAACTGTGATTTTTTCCCCAAATAATGAGCTTCTATACATTGAAGCAACTGTGCCCCCAACTCTTCCCTCCCCCCTTCACACACAAACACACAACCACCCACAAATTCCCACACAGTGTTTGTGTGTGTGTGCATTTGGGAGTTCACGTACCCACCTAATTGTGGTTGCAGGGGTTGGGTCATAATCCCTGCATATGTACTCAACCTAACTGTGGTTGCAGGGGTTGAATCATAGCTCCTGGTTCTGCCTCTTCACTGGCCACTACTAGGTCCACTCTCTAGCTGCTCCTTAAGCTTTATCTTACCTCTTCTATAAGCTATAAGTGGATTTGGGCTCCACTATCTCAGTTTCCAGACTATTCAACTTCCTGACAACTCTATGACCGGAGAAATACTTTTTAACGTCTCTCTGACTCATCTGAGTCTTCAACTTCCAATTTTAACCCCTTGTTACTGTGTCCCATCTGTAGAACATCCTGTCTCTGTCCACCTTGTCAATTCCTCTAAGTATTTTGTATGTCATTATCATGACTCTCTATCCTTCCTGTACTCCAGTGTAGTCAGGTTGATTTCCCTTAGCTTCTCCTCATAAGACATGCTCCTTAGCTCTGAGACTAGTCTCATTGCAAACCTTTGCACTTTCTCTATATCCTAATGTGCTTGGCCAGATGTGGGTTCCAAACTGGTACTGCATACTCCAATATGGGCCTGATGTACATGGTGTACAGAGTCCTGAACGATTCCTTACTGAGATGTCAGCACACTATTCTTAGGTTTGCTAGTCGCCCATATGCTGCAGCAGTTTTTTGGTTGATGTGCACCTCAGGAGATGTGGTCGGTATTATACAGCAAGGAAATGAGTGAGCTACTCAAGTCCCAATATGACTCAGTTTTTAGCAAGCCGCTAACCAGACTGAGAGTCGAAGATCAAAATGAATTTTTTATGAGAGAGCCACAAAATTTGATTAACACAAGCCTATCCGATGTTATCCTGACGCCAAATGACTTCGAACAGGCGATAAATGACATGCCCATGCACTCTGCCCCAGGGCCAGACTCATGGAACTCTGTGTTCATCAAGAACTGCAAGAAGCCCCTATCACGAGCCTTTTCCATCCTATGGAGAGGGAGCATGGACACGGGGGTCGTCCCTCAGTTACTAAAAACAACAGATATAGCCCCACTCCACAAAGGGGGCAGTAAAGCAACAGCAAAGAACTACAGACCAATAGCACTAACATCCCATATCATAAAAATCTTTGAAAGGGTCCTAAGAAGCAAGATCACCACCCATCTAGAAACCCATCAGTTACACAACCCAGGGCAACATGGGTTTAGAACAGGTCGCTCCTGTCTGTCTCAACTATTGGATCACTACGACAAGGTCCTAAATGCACTAGAAGACAAAAAGAATGCAGATGTAATATATACCGACTTTGCAAAAGCCTTCGACAAGTGTGACCATGGCGTAATAGCGCACAAAATGCGTGCTAAAGGAATAACAGGAAAAGTCAGTCGATGGATCTATAATTTCCTCACTAACAGAACACAGAGAGTAGTCGTCAACAGAGTAAAGTCCGAGGCAGCTACGGTGAAAAGCTCTGTTCCACAAGGCACAGTACTAGCTCCCATCTTGTTCCTCATCCTCATATCCGACATAGACAAGGATGTCAGCCACAGCACCGTGTCTTCCTTTGC
This sequence comes from Cherax quadricarinatus, assembly GCF_038502225.1. Classification (NCBI taxonomy): domain Eukaryota; kingdom Metazoa; phylum Arthropoda; class Malacostraca; order Decapoda; family Parastacidae; genus Cherax; species Cherax quadricarinatus. Next base: position 14,385,549 of record NC_091379.1, read on the forward strand.
AGATGACACCCGAATCTGCATGACAGTGTCTTCCATTGCAGACACTGCAAGGCTCCAGGCGGACATCAACTAAATCTTTCAGTGGGCTGCAGAAAACAATATGAAGTTCAACGATGAGAAATTTCAATTACTCAGATATGGTAAACATGAGGAAATTAAATCTTCATCAGAGTACAAAACAAATTCTGGCCACAAAATAGAGCGAAACACCAACGTCAAAGACCTGGGAGTGATTATGTCGGAGGATCTCACCTTCAAGGACCATAACATTGTATCAATCGCAGCTGCTAGAAAAATGACAGGATGGATAATGAGAACCTTCAAAACTAGGGAGGCCAAGCCCATGATGACACTCTTCAGGTCACTTGTTCTATCTAGGCTGGAATATTGCTGCACTCTAACAGCACCTTTCAAGGCAGGTGAAATTGCCGACCTAGAAAATGTACAGAGAACTTTCACGGCGCGCATAACGGAGATAAAACACCTCAATTACTGGGAGCGCTTGAGGTTTCTAAACCTGTATTCCCTGGAATGCAGGAGGGAGAGATACATGATTATATACACCTGGAAAATCCTAGAGGGACTAGTACCGAACTTGCACACAAAAATCACTCACTACGAAAGCAAAAGACTTGGCAGACGATGCACCATCCCCCCAATGAAAAGCAGGGGTGTCACTAGCACGTTAAGAGACCATACAATAAGTGTCAGGGGCCCGAGACTGTTCAACTGCCTCCCAGCACACATAAGGGGGATTACCAACAGACCCCTGGCAGTCTTCAAGCTGGCACTGGACAAGCACCTAAAGTCAGTTCCTGATCAGCCGGGCTGTGGCTCGTACGTTGGTTTGCGTGCAGCCAGCAGCAACAGCCTGGTTGATCAGGCGCTGATCCACCAGGAGGCCTGGTCACAGACCGGGCCGCGGGGGCGTTGACCCCCGAAACTCTCTCCAGGTAAACTCCAGGTAAACCCCAAGATCTTTTTCCTTGAGTGAGGTTTGCAGTCTTTAGCCCCCTAGACTGTATTCTGTCTGCAAACTTCTTTGCCCTTCCCCGATCTTCATGACTTTGCATTTGGTGGGATTGAACTCCAGGAGCCATTTGCCGGAGCAAGCCTGCAGCCTGTCCAGACCCTTTTGTAGTCCTGCCTGATCCTTCTCTGACTGAATTCTCCTCATTAACTTCACATCGTCTACAAACAGGGACAATCCTGACACTCCCTGTTCCACAGGGGTCAGTCCTAGGACTGACCCCTGGGGAACAGTACTCGTCACAGGTGCCCACTCTGACACCTCATCATGGACCATGACTCGTTCTTGCCTTCCTGTCAGGTATCTGCTGATCCACTCCAGTGCTTTCCCTGTTATACCTGCTTGGTCCTCCAGCTTTTGCAATAATCTCTTGTGTGGAACTGCATCAAAAGCCTTCTTACAGTCCAAGAAAATGCAATCTACCCACCCCTCTCTCTCATCTTACTGCTGTCACCCTGTCATAGATGTTCAGTAGGTTTGTGACACAGAATTTCCCATCTCTGAATCTTTGCTTATTGTCATTTATAAGCTCATTCCTTTTAGGTGGTCCACCACTCTTTTCCTAATAATCTTCTCAATGACTTTGCATACATGTCAGTGACACTAGTTTGTAGTTTAATGCTGCATGTCTGTCCCTTTTTTTTAAAAAATTGGAACTACATTTGCTGTCTTCCATACCTCAGGTAGTTGCCCTCTTTCAATAGATGTGTTGAAGATTTTGGTCAGTGGTGCACAAAACACCTCTGCTCCCTCTCTCAGTACCAATGGAGAGATGTTATCAGGCCCCATCGTCTCTTGAGATATCTAGTTCACTTAGCAGCCTTTTCACCTCCTCGGTTATATGTATCATGTCCAGCACTTGATGGTGTTCCCAACGTCTCCATCTTTCTGGAGTTCTTTTTGTTTTCCCTGTAAATGCTTCTTTGAATCTCATATTAAATCATGTTGAATCTCGTGTGTGTACTCACCTAGTTGTACTCACCTAGTTGAGGTTGCAGGGGTTGAGTCCAAGCTCCTGGCCCCGCCTCTTCACTGGCCGCTACTAGGTCACTCTCCCTGAACCGTGAGCTTTATCATACCTCTGCTTAAAGCTATGTATGGATCCTGCCTCCACTACATCGCTTCCCAAACTATTCCACTTCCTGACTGCTCTGTGGCTGAAGAAATACTTCCTAACATCCCTGTGATTCATCTGTGTCTTCAACTTCCAACTGTGTCCCCTTGTTACTGTGTCCAGTCTCTGGAACATCCTGTCTTTGTCCACCTTGTCAATTCCTCTCAGTATTTTGTATGTCGTTATCATGTCCCCCCTATCTCTCCTGTCCTCCAGTGTCGTCAGGTTGATTCCCCTTAACCTCTCCTCGTAGGACATACCTCTTAGCTCTGGGACTAGTCTTGTTGCAAACCTTTGCACTTTCCCTAGTTTCTTTACGTGCTTGGCTAGGTGTGGGTTCCAAACTGGTGCCACATACTCCATATGGGCCTAACGTACACGGTGTACAGGGTCCTGAACGATTAATTATTAAGATGTCGGAATGCTGTTCTGAGGTTTGCTAGGCGCCCATATGCTGCAGCAGTTATTTGGTTGATGTGTGCTTCAGGAGATGTGCCTGGTGTTATACTCACCCCAAGACCTTTTTTCTTGAGTGAGGTTTGTAGTCTCTGGCTCCCTAGACTGTACTCTGTCTGCTGTCTTCTTTGCCCTTCCCCAATCTTCATGACTTTGCACTTGGTGTGTGTGTGTGTGTGTGTGTGTGTGTGTGTGTGTACTCACCTATTTGTACTCACCTATTTGTGGTTGCAGGGGTCGAGTCACAGCTCCTGGCCCCACCTCTTCGCTGATTGCTACTAGGTCCTCTCTCTCCCTGCCCCATGAGCTCTATCATACCTCGCCTTAAAACTATGTATGGTTCCTGCCTCCACTACATCCCTTTCTAGGCTAGTCCATGGCCTGACTACTCTATGACTGAAGAAATACTTCCTAACATCCCTTTGATTCATCTGAGTCTTCAACTTCCAATTGTGACCTCTTGTGTCTGTGTCCCATCTCTGGAACATCCCGTCTTTGTCCACCTTGTCTATTCCGCGCAGTATTTTATATGTCTTTATCATGTCTCCCCTGGCCCTCCTGTCCTCCAGTGTCGTCAGGCCGATTTCCCTCAACCTTTCTTCGTAGGACAATCCCTGTAGCTCTGGGACTAGTCTTGTTGCAAACCTTTGCACTTTCTCTAATTTCTTGACGTGCTTGACTAGGTGTGGATTCCAAACTGGTGCTGCATACTTCAGTATGGGCCTGATGTAGATGGTATACAGAGTCTTAAACGAATCCTTACTGAGGTATCGGAACGCTATCCGTAGGTTTGCCAGGTGCCCGTATGCTGCAGCAGTTATCTGATTGATGTGTGCCTCAGGAGATATGCTCGGTGTTATACTCACCCCCAGATCTTTTTCCTTGAGTGAGGTTTGCAGTCTTTGGCCATCTAAACTATATTGTGTCTGCAGTCTTCTTTGCCCTTCCCCAATCTTCATGACTTTGCATTTGGCATGGTTAAATTCAAGGAGCCAGTTGCTGGACCAGGCTTGTAGCCTGTCCAGGTCTCTTTGTAGTCCTGCCTGATCCTCGTCCGATTTGATTCTTCTCATTAACTTCGCATCATCTGCAAACAAGGACACTTCTGAGTCTATCCCTTCCGTTATGTCGTTCACATATACCAAGAACAGCACAGGTCCTAGGACTGACCCCCGTGGAACCCCGCTTGTCACAGGCGCCCACTCTGACACCTCGTCGCATACCATGACTCGTTGCTGCCTCCCTGTCAGATATTCTCTGATCCATTGCAGTGCCTTTCCTGTTATGTGTGCCTGGTCCTCTAGCTTTTGCAGTAACCTCTTGTGAGGAACTGTGTCGAAGGCCTTCTTGCAGTCCAAAAATATGCAGTCGATCCACCCCTCTCTCTCTTGTCTTACTTCTGTCACCTTGTCATAAAACTCTAGTAGGTTTGTGACACAGGATTTTCCTTCCCTGAAACCGTGCTGGTTGTCAATTATACACTTGTTTCTTTCCAGGTGCCCCACCACTCTCCTCCTGATGATCTTCTCCATGACCTTGCATACTATACACGTTAGTGATACAGGTCTGTAGTTTAGTGCCTCATGTCTGTCTCCCTTTTTAAAAATTGGGACTACATTTGCCATTTTCCATACCTCAGGGAGTTGCCCAGTTTCAAATGATGTGTTGAAGATCTTTGTTAATGGCTCACACAATATCTCTGCTCCCTCTTTAAGGACCCATGGAGAGATGTTGTCTGGTCCCACCGTCTTTGAGGTGCCAAGTTCGCATAGCAGCTTCTTCACCTCCTCCTTGGTTATATGTACCTCATCCAGCACTTGCTGGTGTGCCCCCCTGTTCTGATTTCTTGGAGTCCTACTGGTTTCCACTGTAAATACCTCTTTAAATCTTGTGTTGAGCTCCTGACAAACCTCTCGGTCGTTTCTTGTGAATTCCCCATCACCCTTCCTCAGTCTGATCACCTGGTCCTTGACTGTTGTTTTCCTCCTGATGTGGCTGTACAACAGCTTCGGGTCAGTCTTTACTTTTGATGCTATGTCATTTTCATATTGTCTCTGAGCCTCCCTTCTTTTTTTTTATTATTATCACACTGGCCGATTCCCACCAAGGCAGGGTGGCCCGAAAAAGAAAAACTTTCACCATCATTCGCTCCATCACTGTCTTGCCAGAAGGGTGCTTTACACTACAGTTTTTAAACTGCAACATTAACACCCCTCCTTCAGAGTGCAGGCATTGTACTTCCCATCTCCAGGACTCAAGTCCGGCCTGCCGGTTTCCCTAAATCCCTTCATAAATGTTACTTTGCTCACACTCCAACAGCACGTCAAGTATTAAAAACCATTTGTCTCCATTCACTCCTATCAAACACGCTCACGCATGCCTGCTGGAAGTCCAAGCCCCTCGCACACAAAACCTCCTTTACCCCCTCCCTCCAACCCTTCCTAGGCCGACCCCTACCCCGCCTTCCTTCCACTACAGACTGATACACTCTTGAAGTCATTCTGTTTCGCTCCATTCTCTCTACATGTCCGAACCACCTCAACAACCCTTCCTCAGCCCTCTGGACAACAGTTTTGGTAATCCCGCACCTCCTCCTAACTTCCAAACTACGAATTCTCTGCATTATATTCACACCACACATTGCCCTCAGACATGACATCTCCACTGCCTCCAGCCTTCTCCTCGCTGCAACATTCATCACCCACGCTTCACACCCATATAAGAGCGTTGGTAAAACTATACTCTCATACATTCCCCTCTTTGCCTCCAAGGACAAAGTTCTTTGTCTCCACAGACTCCTAAGTGCACCACTCACTCGTTTTCCCTCATCAATTCTATGATTCACCTCATCTTTCATAGACCCATCCGCTGACACGTCCACTCCCAAATATCTGAATACGTTCACCTCCTCCATACTCTCTCCCTCCAATCTGATATTCAATCTTTCATCACCTAATCTTTTTGTTATCCTCATAACCTTACTCTTTCCTGTATTCACCTTTAATTTTCTTCTTTTGCACACCCTACCAAATTCATCCACCAATCTCTGCAGCTTCTCTTCAGAATCTCCCAAGAGCACAGTGTCATCAGCAAAGAGCAGCTGTGACAATTCCCACTTTGTGTGTGATTCTTTATCTTTTAACTCCACGCCTCTTGCCAAGACCCTCGCATTTACTTCTCTTACAACCCCATCTATAAATATATTAAACAACCACGGTGACATCACACATCCTTGTCTAAGGCCTACTTTTACTGGGAAAAAATTTCCCTCTTTCCTACATACTCTAACTTGAGCCTCACTATCCTCGTAAAAACTCTTCACTGCTTTCAGTAACCTACCTCCTACACCATACACTTGCAACATCTGCCACATTGCCCCCCTATCCACCCTGTCATACGCCTTTTCCAAATCCATAAATGCCACAAAGACCTCTTTAGCCTTATCTAAACACTGTTCACTTATATGTTTCACTGTAAACACCTGGTCCACACACCCCCTACCTTTCCTAAAGCCTCCTTGTTCATCTGCTATCCTATTCTCCGTCTTACTCTTAATTCTTTCAATTATAACTCTACCATACACTTTACCAGGTACACTCAACAGACTTATCCCCCTATAATTTTTGCACTCTCTTTTATCCCCTTTGCCTTTATACAAAGGAACTATGCATGCTCTCTGCCAATCCCTAGGTACCTTACCCTCTTCCATACATTTATTAAATAATTGCACCAACCACTCCAAAACTATATCCCCACCTGCTTTTAACATTTCTATCTTTATCCCATCAATCCCGGCTGCCTTACCCCCTTTCATTTTACCTACTGCCTCACGAACTTCCCCCACACTCACAACTGGCTCTTCCTCACTCCTACAAGATGTTATTCCTCCTTGCCCTATACACGAAATCACAGCTTCCCTATCTTCATCAACATTTAACAATTCCTCAAAATATTCCCTCCATCTTCCCAATACCTCTAACTCTCCATTTAATAACTCTCCTCTCCTATTTTTAACTGACAGATCCATTTGTTCTCTAGGCTTTCTTAACTTGTTAATCTCACTCCAAAACTTTTTCTTATTTTCAACAAAATTTGTTGATAACATCTCACCCACTCTCTCATTTGCTCTCTTTTTACATTGCTTCACCACTCTCTTAACCTCTCTCTTTTTCTCCATATACTCTTCCCTCCTTGCATCACTTCTACTTTGTAAAAACTTCTCATATGCTAACTTTTTCTCCCTTACTACTCTCTTTACATCTTCATTCCACCAATCACTCCTCTTCCCTCCTGCACCCACTTTCCTGTAACCACAAACTTCTGCTGAACACTCTAACACTACATTTTTAAACCTACCCCATACCTCTTCGACCCCATTGCCTATGCTCTCATTAGCCCATCTATCCTCCAATAGCTGTTTATATCTTACCCTAACTGCCTCCTCTTTTAGTTTATAAACCTTCACCTCTCTCTTCCCTGATGCTTCTATTCTCCTTGTATCCCATCTACCTTTTACTCTCAGTGTAGCTACAACTAGAAAGTGATCTGATATATCTGTGGCCCCTCTATAAACATGTACATCCTGAAGTCTACTCAACAGTCTTTTATCTACCAATACATAATCCAACAAACTACTGTCATTTTGCCCTACATCATATCTTGTATACTTATTTATCCTCTTTTTCTTAAAATATGTATTACCTATAACTAAACCCCTTTCTATACAAAGTTCAATCAAAGGGCTCCCATTATCATTTACACCTGGCACCCCAAACTTACCTACCACACCCTCTCTAAAAGTTTCTCCTACTTTAGCATTCAGGTCCCCTACCACAATTACTCTCTCACTTGGTTCAAAGGCTCCTATACATTCACTTAACATCTCCCAAAATCTCTCTCTCTCCTCTGCATTCCTCTCTTCTCCAGGTGCATACACGCTTATTATGACCCACTTCTCGCATCCAACCTTTACTTTAATCCACATAATTCTTGAATTTACACATTCATATTCTCTTTTCTCCTTCCATAACTGATCATTTAACATTACTGCTACCCCTTCCTTTGCTCTAACTCTCTCAGATACTCCAGATTTAATCCCATTTATTTCCCCCAACTGAAATTCTCCTACCCCCTTCAGCTTTGTTTCGCTTAGAGCCAGGACATCCAACTTCTTTTCATTCATAACATCAGCAATCATCTGTTTCTTGTCATCCGCACTACATCCACGCACATTTAAGCATCCCAATTTTATAAAGTTTTTCTTCTTCTCTTTTTTAGTAAATGTATACAGGAGAAGGGGTTACTAGCCCATTGCTCCCGGCATTTTAGTCGCCTCATACGACACGCATGGCTTACAGAGGAAAGATTCTTTTCCACTTCCCCATGGACAATAGAAGAAATAAAAAAGAACAAGAGCTATTTAGAAAAAGGAGAAAAACCTAGATGTATGTATATATATATATATATATATATATATATATATATATATATATATATATATATGCATGTGCGTGTCTGTGAAGTGTGACCAAAGTGTAAGTAGGAGTAGCAAGATATCCCTGTTATCTAGGGTGTGCATATTCGTTTCTGGCTCTTCGGCTGATTTCTTTATTTTCCTGAGTTCTCTGTCTTCTGTACCTTTTCCATTCTCCAGTACACCTAGTTTTTGCCTCCCTACACCTTTGGGTGAACCAAGGACTCGTTATGTTCTTCCCATTATTTCTGTTTCCTTTGGGAACAAACCTCTCCTCTGCCTCCTTGCATTTTGTTGCTACATAGTCCATCATTTCTTGTACTGGTTTTCCTGTCAGTTCCCTCTCCCACTGAATGTCTTGAAGGAAGTTCCTCATGCCTGAGTAGTTCCCCCTTTTGTAGTTTGGTTTTTCCCAGCCTATTCCTGGTACTCTCTCCACTTGGAGCTCAACTATGTAGTCGAAGCACAGAACCACATGATCACTAGCTCCCAGGGGCCTTTCATACATGATACCCTCGATGTCCGAACTACTCTTGGTGAATACAAGGTCCAACCTTGCTGGTTCATCCTCTCCTCTCTCTCTGGTAGTGTCTCTAACATGTTGATGCATGAGGTTTTCCAGTACCACATCCATCATCTTGGCTCTCCATGTTTCGGGACCCCCATGGGGCTCCAGGTTTTCCCAGTCAATCTCCTTGTGATTGAAATCACCCATAACTAGTAACTTTGCTCCCCCCATGTGTGCTCTCCTGGCCACCTCGGCTAGTGTGTCGATCATTGCTCTGTTGCTCTCATCGTATTCTTCTCTTGGCCTCCTGCAGTTCTGTGGTGGGTTGTACATTACTGCAATTATCACCTTATGTCCCTCAGACTGGATTGTTCCTACTAAGTAGTCCCTTTCGCCCGTGCCATCCATTCCTTTCATTTTCTCAAAACCCTACTGGTTTTTAATGAGCAGTGCAACTCCTCCTCCCCCTCTCCTCCCTCTGTCTTTCCTGAGGATTTGATATCCGGATGGAAAGATTGAATCTGTTATTATTCTGGTGAGTTTTGTTTCTGTGAGTGCTATTATGTCTGGGGATGTCTCTTTGATTCTTTCGTGCCACTCCTCATACTTGTTTGTTATTCCATCTGCATTTGTATACCACACCTTCAACTTCTTTTCTAAGACTGTGGTCTGGGAGGTATATTGGGGTTGGGGAAGTGGGAGACCTGGTAAGGAACTATGGGTTGTTGCTGTGGGGGTGGAGTTTGTAATGTAGTGGGTGGGGGCATTGGATGTGGCATGGGTGTTTTGATTTAGAGTGTTTGGTTGCACTGGGGTTGACCTGGTTGGGAGGCTTCTATAGGAAGTTGTGAGGGAGGCTGTATTTGATCTTCTTCCTGGGTCTGGGATCTCCTGTCTGTCTTCTCCATCCCCTCTCTTTCCTCCTTTCGCCTTTGTACCATCTCTCTCAGTTTCTGCCTTTCTTCTTTTGTTCTGTCGCGGTCGAGATACACTTTCCTGTATGCCGTCATGTCCTTTAATCGTGCTTTCTCCTGCAGGATCCTGGTCCGAGTCGCTTCTGCCTTGAAGGTCACTCTCACTGGCCGGGTTCTTTTTTTTACAAACCCCCCTATTCTCCGAAAATTTTCCAGCTGGGTCATATCGTCTTCTCCTATTGCTTTCATGATGCTTTCAATTGCTTTTTTTCCCCTTGTTTTCTTGCTTCATATGTTTCCCCTTCGACTTCCTGGAGCCCATACACAAAGACTGACCTCACCCTTTCATTCTCCCACTGCACTGTGTGTGTATGTGTGTATGTGTGTGTGTGTGTGTGTGTGTGTGTGTGTGTGTGTGTGTGTGTGTGTGTGTGTGTGTGTGTGTGTGTGTGTGTGTGTGTGTGTGTGTAATTATGTGTCGAATTATGTGTGGGTTTATTATGTGTCTGAAAAGTAGGTGGCTTGTGCTTGGAGTGTAATGTGGATTCTCAGTGGTCGCTTTGTCCACAACCTCTTGTGACCTGACTCCACCCTCCTGGGACTTACGCTCAGCTACTTACAATGTTGCCTATGCTTGACCTGCTTATAGTAAGTTAATCACCTTGTTCAATGGATTACCATTTGCTATTCCTTATTGAATACTTGAGTGCCTATTCTTTATCGTGCTATGAGAGTTAGACCATTCACATTCAGTTTGGCGGTTAATTGGAACCTGGAACCCCACACCCAAACAACCACTCATAGGTGATACAGTACTTGTAGTGCAGCTGTAGCACTGTAGATTGTCCAGCTCGATGTGACATCCTGGCGTAGATCCAGCTCGATGTACGTCCTGGCGTAGATCCACCTCAATTTCTTCTCGTTAATAATGTACCCTATTCACTGTATTTCTCTCACTGGTCGCACAATTGTTTCACTTTATTATCTTTCTTGGGTGACACTTGACAATGTCGCCTTACACACTAGCCTGCCCACTCTGCGCCACGTTTTTATTTTCTAGATCACTTACAAAGTTGTGGCTCTCCCCACACTTATGTGGCTCAGGCAGATTAAAAATCACTTCTAGGATTGTTCACTACCCTGACACACTTAGCAACCCTTGCAGAACACTTGCATAGCACTCTCTCTCTGCTCCAAGAGCTTTTTTGTACCTCTGTCTCCATTACTTCACTCCAAATTGTTCAGTTTCATGACAGCTCTTTGACTGAAGAAATACTTCCTAACATCCCTATGACTCATCTAAGTTTTCATCTTCCAGTTGTGACCCCTCGTGGCTTGTCTCATCTCCGAAAAATTCTGTCCCTGTCCACCTTGTCAATTCTACTTAGTATTTTATACATCATTATCATGTCTTCCCTATCCCTCCTGTCCTCCACTGTTGTTAGGCTAATTTCCCTTAACATCTCCTCATAAGACATACCTCTTAGCTCTGGGACTAGTCTTGTTGCACTTTCTCTAGTTTCTTGATGTTCTTGCCAGGTGTGGATTCCATACTGGTGCTGCATACTCCAATATGTGCCTGATGCACAGTGTCTTGAATGACTCCTTGCCTAGGTGTCGAAACGGTGTTCTTGGGTTTGTAAGGCGACCATATGCTGCAGCAGTTATTTAGTTGATGCGTGCCTTGGGATGTGCTTGGAATTATTCTTACCCCAAGATCCTTTTCCTTGAGTGAGGTTTGCAGCCTTTGATCCCCTAGCCTGTACTCCATCTGCAGTCTTCTTTAACCTTCCCCAATCTTCATGACTTTGCACTTGGTGGGCTTAAACTCCAAGAGACATTTGTTGGACCAAGTTTGCAGACTGTTCAGATCTATTTGTAGTTGTACCTGATCCTTGTCCACTTAAATTCTCCACATTAGCTTCACATCGTCTGCAAACACTGACATCTCTGAATCTATCCCTTCTGCTATGTCATTCACATATATCAGAAACAGCTCCAGCCTTAGGACTGACCCTTGTGGAACGCCACTCAGCACATAAGTACGTGTGTGTGTGTACTCACCTATTTGTGGTTGTAGGGGTCAAGTCATAGCTCGTGGCCTCTCCTCTCCACTGGTCACTACTAGGTCCACTCTCCTTGCTCCATGAGCTTTGTCATATCTCTTCTTAAAGCTATTTATGGCTCCTGCCTCCACTACATCACTCTCCAGAATGTTCCACTTCCTGACAACTCTGTGACTGAAGAAATACTTCCTAAAACCCCTATGACCCATCTGTGTTTTTAACTTCCAGTTGTGACCCCTTGTTGCTCTGGCCCATCTCTGGAACATCCTGTCCCTATTCACTCTGTCAATACTTCTCAGGATTTTTTTTTTTTTGTGTGTGTGTGTGTGTGTGTGTGTGTGTGTGTGTGTGTGTGCTTCTTGGAATTATCTCTGTTTCACTGGGGTTTCCCACTTGCTGTGTTGATACTATAGCATTTTGGTGATGCTATAATGCTTGGTATGTCATGTAAACCTCAAGACATTTCACTGCTCATAACTCATCCATCACATGCAACTGATGGTATGTTAAACCTGAACTGCGTATAATATAAATTTAATAGGGTTGTTGTACACATAGTGCACAACAACTGTATTTGATCCATTTTATTACCTTCACAGTAATGCTTCACTGGTCAGCTGTGGCTAATCTGTCCATCACTAGACATTAAATCTATGAATATCTTTTGTGCCATTAGCAAGTTAAGGAAAACTTTGAAAATTTTTTTTATCATAATGTAATATGTTTTATTCACAGATTCAACGCAAGTATCAGGTGTGTCAAAACGTGAGGATTAGTGTAGTGGATAATTTTCAAGGTGAAGAGAGCAACATTATATTACTGTCACTGGTACGCAGCAATAAAGAAGGAAAAGTTGGATTTCTGCGAACTGATAACCGTGTGTGTGTGGCTTTGTCCCGGGCCAAACATGGACTGTATATTGCTGGTAATATGGATCAACTGAAGGAATCAAGTGACTTATGGAAAAAGATTGAAGAAGATCTTGCTAAAGAGGGAGCCATAGGTAAATCTCTTACTTTACAATGTGAGTACCATCATGAACAGATGACAGTAACAACATATACGGACATCCTTACAAAGAGTCCTGAAGGAGGCTGCCTTAAACCTTGTCCATATACTCTGCCAAAATGTGGGCATAGTTGTCCAAAGACCTGTCATATGAGTGACAAGAACCACTTGGAAGTGAAATGTCCTTTACCTTGCCCTAAAATTTTATGTGAACGATTCCACCCATGCCCAGGAAAGTGTTGGGAAGCATGTGGCCCTTGTATGCAACCTGTTCTTAAAACTCTTCAGTGTGAACATACTCACAGGGTTAGATGCAGTACATATAATAATGAATTAAACTGTCCAACTGTTATTGAAAAGGAGTTGCCAGCTTGCAAACACCTTGTCAAAATAGCCTGCTATATCAAACCAGAAACATATCCATGCCCAATTCCATGTGATATACGTCTAGAGTGTGGGCACCAGTGCAGAAATAATTGCCATGTTACAAAAGATCCTGAACATCTTTCTTACAAATGTAGAGAGAAATGTACTAAACTAGCAAAAGACTGCTCAGAGAATCATCGTTGTAAAGGTTTATGTCATGAAGATTGTAATTATTGCACCATCATGATAAAAAAGAAAGCACTTTGCGGTCATCTACATGAAGTTCAATGTTGCAAGCCTAGGGCAGACATAGAATGTAGAAATAAATGTCGGAAACTGTTGGACTGTGGACATCACTGTCCAAAGAAATGTTTTGAAGAATGTGGAGGATGCCAGGTAATAGTCAAGAAAGTGGTGCCAGAATGTCAACATAAAATTCAGGTAATCATTGCCTCTGTTAAAGCTAAATATGCAGCACTGTATTACTTATTATTTTGACATAAATACTGCAGATATCAAGTCAAGAGGGATGTAGGGAGAAAGATTTTGCTATAGGCCTTTCCTACTGCAATTGTAAATGCTTCTTCAGGAATTATCCAATGGAAAAAATGAAATATATATACAGTGGACCCTCAACCAATGGCATTAATCCATTCCAGAGAGCTAGCTGTTAGTCGAATTAATTTTCCCCATAAGAAATAATGGAAATCTAATTAATCCGTTTCAGACAGCCAAAAGTATTAACAAAAAATATTTTTTTTAAAGATTAAATATAAATATACATACAGAAAACAATGACAAATAAATATAAAGCACTAATAAAATGGATAAATGAATATTTAACATCACACTTACCTTCACTGACTTGACTTCTTGGTGTATGATAGACACGTAGGAGGCAAAAGGAAGATAAGTTTATTATGCTTCAATATGATGCTAATATCATCTCTACGGCTTATTTATCTATCACAATTCATCTAATATGACATTAATAACATAGAAACATGATATATACTCTAGAACAAATAAAATATGCCATAATGTATGAGAGGAGTAAATGGTGTGAGTGTTGTCATTGGGTTTAAGGGCCGTCACTGAGAGAAGCCGTGTTGGTGGCGTTGGAGGCTTCTGCCACCACCACCATCACACTTAAACAATGTATGTAATTTATAAATAAGAAATATTTACATTTTAATTTATAAATAAGAAATATTTACATTTAAATTTATAAATAAGAAATATTTACATTTTAATTTATAAATAAGTAAGTTTATTCAGGTATACACAAATACAGTTACATAGATTATCATACACAGCAGCACATGTGTGAAGTACCTAGGATAACCCAAAAAAGTCAGAGTGACTTACGTACTTCCATTGGGGTCCTTTTATATTTACACTTAACATATTTACTTTTATGCTTACACTTTTGTATTTACACTTACCTTGGAGATGTTAGTTTAATTAGTTAGTTTGATGGAGGAGATGCTGGCAGAGGTTTAGGATAGTGGAAGATAGCAGGCCGGCGTATGTTCAGCAGATGTACACACATCCAACAACATTGGAGAGTTACTTTCGTGTCTTTTTCTATCACTTACTTGCTTAACTTACTTGCTGCACTGTTAATTCTACACTTTATTGCTGGCTGGCACTATAGCCTTCATTGATACCTGCTGCTTTAATATCGTACATATCGTAGAATCAATGAATCACTGCAGAAGGCACATTCTCCCCTCTCTCTTCCTCCTCCACTTTGGTACTTTGCTACTGAGTTTTTTCTTGAATTTTATTGTGTTTCTTTCCTTCTTTATCACAGGGCTGGCACTAGAAACTTTCTTTGGGCCCATGGTGGCTTATTTAAACCATACCCCCAGCCGGGATTGAACCCGCGGTCATAGAGTCTCAAAACTCCAGCCCGTCGCGTTAGCCACTAGACCAGCTAGCCACAATAAGATTCATCCAACTAGGTATATTTCTACACCATAGGAAGGTTAGCACAGGCACCTCTGTGACCACAAATGCAAGTTTTTACAGACGAATCTCCAGCTAGCGTGGCCGTGACGAACTCATGTTGACGGCAGTGAAGGGACTTGAGCTAGAGTTCGTCACGGCCACGCTAGCTGGAGATTCGTCTGTAAAAACTTGCATTTGTGGTCACAGAGGTGCCTGTGCTAACCTTCCTATGGTGTAGAAATATACCTAGTTGGATGAATCTTATTGTGGCTAGCTGGTCTAGTGGCTAACGCGACGGGCTGGAGTTTTGAGACTCTATGACCGCGGGTTCAATCCCGGCCGGGGGTATGGTTTGTTTGCAATCGTGTCATTACGATTTCTTGAGTCATGTTGACGGCAGTGAAGGGACTTGAGCTAGAGTTCGTCATGGCCATGCTAGCTGGAGATTCGTCTGTAAAAACTTGCATTTGTGGTCACAGAGGTGCCTGTGCTAACCTTCCTATGGTGTAGAAATATACCTAGTTGGATGAATCTTATTGTGGCTAGCTGGTCTAGTGGCTAACGCGATGGGCTGGAGTTTTGAGACTCTATGACCGCGGGTTCAATCCCGGCCGGGGGTATGGTTTGTTTGCAATCGTGTCATTACGATTTCTTGAGTCGTGGCTTATTTAGCGGTGGCAAGCACTAAAAACACTGGAATAATACGAAATATATCGCAAGTACACTTGGAATCGACCGAAACGGTTTGTAAACACTGGCACACTGGCTGTACATGGAGTCTTGGAGTGGCTGGGCCCGCTCAGGCCGCGCTTCGGCCCCATGGACAAGTTCGTGACGAACATCGTTAGATGAGTTTTTCACCGTTGGTAGAGCCATTTTTTTTTTTTACCTCAAAGAGCGCCATTAGATGAATTTGCCATTACTTAATGCCACCGTTAGTTGAGGGTCCACTGTATACATATACAGTGGGCCCTCAGTTAACACCTCCATTGGATAGTGACAAAATCAGATAACACCTCTCTGGTGTAAAAAAATTGGCTCGGATAACACCTAAAAACTCAGTTAGGAGCGTTCGTCCCGAACATGTCGGCATGGCTCCCTGATTGGGCCTGGCCACTCACCCTGTGTACCAGCCAGTGTGCCATTGTTTATAAGGCACTGCAGATGGTTGCACGTGTACCTGCGATTCATTTTGTATTATTCCATTGTGTTTACTGCTTGTAACTGCTAAATAAGCCACCATGGGCCCAAAGAAAGCTTCTAGTGCCAGCCCTTTGGTAAAGAGGGTGAGAAACACTATAGAATTCAAGAAAAAGCTGGTAGAAAGATACGAAAGTGGTGGTGGTAGAGGGTGGTAGTGATGGTGGTACACCAGCCAGGGTACTTCCCCACATACCAGCCAAGGTACTTCCCCACATACCAGCCAGGGTACTTCCCACATACCAACCAGGGTACTTCCCCACACACCAGCAAGGGTACTTCCTCCACATACTAGCCAGGGTACTTCCCCACACACCAGCCAGGGTACTTCCCCACACATCAGCCAGGGTACTGTCCCACATACCAGCCAAGGTACTTCCCCACACACATGATTTGATTTGGATGGGATTTGCACATGAGTGAATAAAATTATCAAAGCTTATTGTTTGGGAAGCATTGAAAATTGGGTTGGGCAAATACGATTCTGTTAATGGGATGATTTATGAAGGACCTGCCTAGTATGGGCCAACAGGCCTGTTGTAGTGTTCCTGCTTTCTTATGTGCAAACATTTATGGATGAACATCACCGTGACACAGCTGTTGCAGGCCGTGCTGGCAACATCTACAATGACACTGTTGTGTCCCATTTTAGGGAAATTTTAAAGAGATGCCAGAAACAGAGCTCTCTGGACAGATATTTAGTGCCACAGGTGTGCAGTGACTCTCAAGCTGTCCCTAGTGGCATTAAAAAACAAGGAAGGGAAGTAAACCCAGAAAAGGACTTGGTACCTGAAGTCTTTATGGAAAGGGATGACCCTTCCAAACCATAGCACACCTATCCTCTCACCTCCTCCCATCTCATCATTCATTAATAAGTCTTCAGTAAAGGTAAGTGTCATTTTAGTATTGTTTATTCTGCATGTCTTATTGTTTTCTGTGTAGGGAAATGTATATTTCATGTAAAATAATTATTTTGTTTAATACTGTTGGGTGTGTGGAACGGATTAATTGGATTTCCATTATTTCTTACGGGGAAAATTAATTCGGATAACGACAGAATCGGTTAAAGACAAGCTCTCTGGAACGGATTAATGTTGTTAACCGAGGGTCCACTGTACATAGATTATCATATATCAGCTTATGTGTAAAGTACCTATGATAACCCAAAAAATCAGAGTGACTTATTTCCATTGGGATCCCTTTACATTTACACTTATATTTACTGTTATACTTACACTTTTATATTTACACTTACCTTGGAGGAGATGTTAGTTTAATTAGTTTTATGGAAGAGATGCTGGCAGGAGGTTTAGGGTGGTGGAAGATAGCAGGGCGGCATATGTTCATTGGCCCTATACACATCCAACAACATTGGAGAGTTACTTTCGTGTCTTTTTCTATCTCTTTCTCTCTTAACTTACTTGCTACACTGTTAGTTCTACACTTTATCACTGGCTGGCACTATAGCCTTTATCAGTACCTGCTGCTTTAGTATCAAACATATTGTAGAATCACTGAATCACTACAGAAGGCACATTCTCCCCTCTCTCTTCCTCCTCCACTTTGGTACTGTGCTACAAGTTTTTTCTTGAATTCTATTGCGTTTCTTTCCTTCTTTACCACAGGGCTGGGACTAAAAGCTTTCTTTGGGCACAAGGTGGCTTATTTAGTAGTTACAAGCACTAAAAAAATGGAATAATACAAAATATATCGCATGTACACTTGGAATCGTCCTCCCTGGCTTGTATACAATGGCACACTAGCTGTACATGGAGTGGCCGAGCCCACTCAGGGCACATGGACATGTTCAGGACGAATGTCCTTAACCGAGTTCTTTGTTGTTAGTCGAGCCAATATTTTGATGCAAAAATGTGTCACTACCTGATTTTTTCGTTAGCCGATAATGTCGTTACCCGGGGGTCCACTGTATGTTAATATTAAAATTAATGATTTTGTACCAAAAGAACCATAGGGAACTTATCTAATCTTATTATAACAAGTACAATTTAATTTAGCCTAATTCAACTAAATACAGTGGACCCCCGCCTTACAATATTAATCCATTCCTGAGAGCTCATCGTAAGCCAAAATTATCGTTAACCGAATTAATCTTCCCCATAAGAAATAATGGAAAGCAAATTAATATGTTTCTGACACCTCAAAGTATGAAAAAAAGAAATTTTTTTACCACATGAAATATTAATTTTAATACACACAAACTGAAGAAGACATGCACAATTACTGCTCTACTAAGAATAGAATACGTACATGACATTTACCTTTATTGAAGATCTGGTGATGATTGATGGGATGGGAGGAGGGGTGAGTGTGGAAGTTATTGTTTAGAAGGGGACTCCCCTTCCATTAGGACTGAGGTAGCAAGTCCTTTTCTGGGGTTACTTCCCTTCTTCTTTTAATGCCACTAGGACCGGCTTGAGAGTCACTGGACCTCTGCTGCACAACAAATCTGTCCATAGAGCTCTGTACCTCCCATTCCTTTAAGACTTTCCTAAAATGGGCCATAACATTGTCATTGTACAGGTTGCCAACACAGCTTGCAGTAGCTGTGTCAGGGTGATTTTCATCCACAAAGGCTTGCAGTTCAACCCACTTTGCACACATTTCCTTAATCTCTTTTTTCAATTCCATACTAATTCTCACCCTTTTTACCACAGGGATGGCACTAGAAGCTTTCTTGGGGTCCATGGTGACTTATTTTGCAGTTACAAGCACTAAAAATACTGGGATGATGTGAAATGTAATGAATGTATGCGTGGATGCGACCGCACCGGCTGGCTTATAAACACTGGCACTGAGGCCACACGTGGGACGCGTCCCGGACGAATCACGTAAGGCGAGTTTTTTATCGTGAGGCGAGGCAAAATTTTTGCATTCAAATGCTTCATATGGCGGATTTAACATA
Source organism: Cherax quadricarinatus (assembly GCF_038502225.1). Lineage (NCBI taxonomy): Eukaryota > Metazoa > Arthropoda > Malacostraca > Decapoda > Parastacidae > Cherax > Cherax quadricarinatus. The sequence continues at coordinate 14,404,560 of NC_091379.1, forward strand.
ACGCGATGCGTTCGTAAAGCAGGGGTCCACTGTATATTTTATATAGGTATACAATAATTCAATGATAAACAAACACAATGAAATATATATTTTTTTTTGTTAGGTTCAGAATGATTTTTGCGAAATTATTGCAACCCAAATTTTCTCTATTTAAGCCAGAATTGCAAGGTTTACTTATTCAGCATGACAGTAAACAGGTGATATCACAATGTGCAAAACTACCACTGTGAAAAAGTTGCGAACTTCCAAGTGCTTTCGTCATTTCTCAGATTATCAAGGACCTGTAAAAATAACAATAGCAGAAGACATAAGGCTGAGATGTCACCTCACTTATGACAATTCACCTGTCATGCATAGCTTAAATTTTTCTCAAATATAAATGAATCTAATTTGTATAACCCTGAACTAATATTCATATTAAAATCAATGCTGTTTTTATGAAGCTTGATTCAATTATAATTCTCTCAACCATATACCTGCTTGATACAACTTTTTTGGCCTTTTGAAAATCAGTTGGGCAGTTAAAATGTCTTAATATGCAAAATAGCCACAGTGAAAAATTGTAATATTGGCTTTGTAATATGATTACTTTTCAATGCAGTTATTTTACTCTTAACATATGTCCTCTGGGAACTACAGGGAGAACACTCCAAAGGCAGACAGAATAATATGTAAAAGAATACAAAACTTACAAATATTGTCATCACAGATTGAATGCTGCCTGCCCCCTTCTAAATCAAGCTGCAATGGACCCTGTGTTATCCGTCTTGAATGTGGGCATCAGTGTCAAGCCAGATGTAATGAACCATGTACTGCACCCTGTCAAGTACTAGTGAAGACATCCATTATGTGTCCTAAGAATCACTTCATTAAAGTTCCCTGTCACTATCGTAACAGAGGTATGGTGCTTTTTCTCTTAATTTTATGTCACGAGCTTATGGATAAATGTGTTATGTTATGTTGTTTTCCCTTTTTCCTTCGATGTTCAGATCTCACTGCATGCTCCAGTGTAGGGTAATTCATTTATGCCTTATAAAGTCTAGGGGAATACGTACATTCATGATTACATCATCTCAGTTTCTGAAGAAAATTCTGCGACTGTCAGCAAGCTGTCTGTGCCAGCAAAGATCACTTAATGCTGAAATATATTTACTGATGACTCCTCATGGAAACGGAATAAAATCTTTTAGTGTCTTGTAGTAATTTACTTAAGTTGGTAAAAGATAAAGATAAGATAAAGATTTTATTTCTTTGTAAAGGTTACAATGTGTAATTACAATTTTGGTTTGTTAAGTACAAAGAAAGTCACTGTCATGCCGGGGAATTCTGGGCAAACTTTTCCTAGTACACAATAACTATTTAAATCTAGACAAAATAAGAGTGGTTAATGTTTATTAAAATCTTTGTTTAATCTTAATACTAATGCGAGGTAGTCAAAGTGGAAGTGTATAAGAGGAAGGTTTATATGAGAAAGATGGGGTAGTGGTCTTATGTGATTATCCTAGCTTTGCGAGGAGATATTGTATTAGTCCAGATATTGTCAAGTAAGGAGATGCTTATCTTAGAAACTCTTATTGGCTTAGTTATAGATGGTAATAGTAAGCAGTTATTAAATTAATTTTACAAAGTGTTATTCAAATATATGCCACAATTCTTCAGTATTGCTATAACCAAAACATGCCAAACAAAACCGTGTTAAACGATGGTCTAATGTACACGTAAATTATATTATTTATACTGCATAAATAAAAACTGTATTGTATTGGTCATAGGAAACATGAGCCTGCCAACTGTTCCAAGAATTTTATCCTCATTACCATACACAGGTGTTGAAAATTTGAAGCCAGTTGGATAAGGCATTCTGGAAATAAGAGTGAAATAAATAAAAATTTACTTTAGCAGCAGGAAGGGCTAGAGAAGTGGTTTATTCATGCAATATTTCTCACATATATACTGTATTATTTTTGCAAATAAGATTTCTGATTGTAAACATGACTGTGTTATATTATGTTTTATGTATGCTTTACTTACTTTGCACTCAAATTCAAACCTTAACATAAATATTAAAAAAATGCAGGTGATATTTTTCATAATTTCTTGCACTCTTATTATACGTAATTGCATTATCTCTGGATTTAGTTGCAGATAAAGAGAGTACATGGTGGCACTGTAGTGAGCCTTGTGGTACAATGTTGGAATGTGAACATGTGTGTAAGGGGCAGTGTGGGATGTGCTTACATGGACGACTACATGTAGCATGTGCTGAAAAGTGTGACAAGCCACTTGTATGTGGACACATGTAAGTATTATAATGTATATGTTTTTATGTGTGAAGATTGATTTTGCCACCAAAGTGGCTAGTTTATTGTGCACCCCGTATCCATCCTGTGGACGGTAGCGCAAGAACATATGGATACACAAAGGGCCCAGGAACTAGGCCCCAAAAGGATTAACAGGTGTACATTTGGATTTATATCTACATATCTACAGTTCACTTATCTGTTACAAGCAAATTTAGGAAATTTGCTTAGTATATCTGGTATCTTATTTTCATTAATAAGATATCTTGACATGTCACATAGGTTATTATACTGTCTGTCTCTGTATTCCTCAATAAGTGGACAATTAAGCACATAGTGTTCAAGACAGTGATCATATGCCTGACCACATAATTTGCATTTAGTATGATTATCATCTGTGTGTCTCCCAAACTGCCAGAAGTACTTGTTACCAAGCCTAAGCCTGGCCACTACAACATCAGTCAGTACTTGTTACCAAGCCTAAGCCTGGCCACTACAACATCAGTCAGTACTTGTAACCAAGCCTAAGCCTGGCCACTACAACATCAGTCAGTACTTGTAACCAAGCCTAAGCCTGGCCACTACAACATCAGTCAGTTTGTTCACATTGCAAGTTGCTCCATAAACATACTTATCTATGTTCGTGTTATCATAGTGGGTTATAGATCTACTCAGGCTTCTAACTGCATTCCTATAACAATCATTTTCATTATTTACTTCTCTCCTAATATTATTCCTAATGCTAGATACAGATATACCAAAGTTATATTCTACATTCTCCTTCTGGCTAACATATCAACTTTATCATGAAGGAGTACTCCAATGTGTGATGAGATCCATAACAATTGTACATTAATTCCTTTGTCCCTGATTTTTGAGTATCTATACCTGGCTTTTCCAATGAGCATGTTGTTGGAGTCATTATATGAGTCAAGAGCCTTCAGTGATGACATAGAATAAGTAATCATAATAGAGTCAAGCTCGGTGACATAAGGTAGCTTTATCGCCATTAGGATTGGAAACAATTTAGTTTGCAGTGTAGATGCCCAGTTGCTAATTCTTATGCCTAGTTCAACAAATTTATTATCGTTCTTAACTAGGGAGGTGGCAACAAGAGCAGATGCAGCCCTGCCAGAAGACTCCTGTTTAGATCCATCAGTGTATATAACTTGTGATAACTTATTACTACCAGCTAGGCCAGAAATTTCTTCTTGAGCAGTTAATAATAATAATAATTTTTTATTTGAAAATGATACATAGTTGTACAAGGAATTATAGTAGTTGGGTGTACATGCCAAAAGCCCCTTGTATGCAGAGCATTATGGGCAGCTTAAAATTAACTTAAGATTAACTAAGCTAACTTGCCTTAACAAGTGATTTAAGGAAGGGATTACTAGCAATGAGCTTCTTGGGAGGGACTTGAAGGTATGTGATATTAACCCTTTGACTGCCGCGGTCGTATATACGTATATGTCTTACGAGGTGCCGTGTTTGACGTATACTCATAAATTCTAGCGCTTCAAATCAAGAAGGAGAAAGCTGGTAGGCCCACATGTGAGAGAATGGGTCTGTGTGGTCACTGTGCACCATATAAAAAAAATCCTAGAGCACACAGTGCATAATGAGAAAAAAAAAATCCGACCGTTTTTTTAATTAAAATGCCGACTTTGTGGTCTATTTTCATATAGAATTTATGGTTGTATTCTCATTTTCTTGGTCTCATATGATAGAATGATAAACATATTATAGAAATAGAGGTGATTTTCATTGATTTTACAATAAAAAGAACCTGGAAATGGAGCTCGGGAAATGTTTGATTTTTGCCGATGTTCAAAAGTAAACAAATGATGTCATTGTCTAATAAATGTCCAAC
>NC_091379.1:14408832-14436332 GCF_038502225.1 Cherax quadricarinatus
GGTGAAATGGTCTACCATAACACACAGATGTTTGTTGCCTTGGAGGGAACATTTAAAATTGGTTAACAAGTCAAGGGCAACTCTTTCCCACGGTTTGCTAGTGGTTGGGTACACTTGGATTGGATTAGGACCATTGACATTTCCTTTATGTTGCATACAGACACTACATTTCTTAACATACTCAGAAATGTCAGTTGCCATACGTGGCCAAAAGTATTTCATTCTGGCTTGTTTCACAGAACGATCCATACCAGGGTGTGCAACACCTGGTGCATCATGAATTAGCTGTAGCGCTACATTCACTAGTGACTGTGGAATTACTAACTGGTAAACTCTTCTGCTTGGAGTACCCAACTCGGCTGTTCGATACAGTAATTCTTGGCTCATTACAAAGTCACCCCTCAAGGAAGGTTCCTTGATGTTGGTGAGGGGCTCTTGATTTAGGGAATTGGATCTGTGCTCCAGTTCCCCGAATTAAGCCTGAATGCCTTCCACATCCCCCCCAGGCGCTGTATAATCCTCCGGGTTTAGCGCTTCCCCTTGATTATAATAATAATAATAATAATCATTACAAAGTCACTAATGGGTGCTGGTGGCTTCACAGTAAGAATAAGATCTTCCTGGAGCAGAAATCGAATCACACCAGACCACAAGGGATCGGTTCTTTCTTACTGGAGGAATGAACAAACTCGGTGGAGTGGATGACTCCCTCCGGTTGAAAAAATTAACGCTATAACACGCAATATGAGCAAGGGAGAACGAATCTACTATCTCAAACTGCAAGCACAGGAGAAAATAAATGAACACGGTCAACAATGCTGACATTCTGAGTCGCACACAGTGACACGAGGTATCAACTATAAAGAAACTACACTTACAAACGTTAACATGTGAAAGTTACTCGAGAAATAACTTCTAACAATGCACTGATTACTGTCAACTAGGATGGGATCACCATCTGGAACATTAGGAACAACAACAGACACTCTAGTGAGAACACTAGCTGTAACAGAGACGTCTTTCTGCAGACAGCATGTCACATCAACAAGAGATGGCATTACTAGTTTCAAGTAATCGTTTTCTGACAAGGCATCCCCTGTGGAGAAACTACTACTCGAACTAGCAGACATTGCAGGGATAGGCTGTGCACTCAAGGCAGTCTGAGTGTCCCCGGACACTTGAGGCAACGGAACACTATCCTGCAAGTCTGAAGGTGTAGGTGGAACACAGATGGGAGTGACAGAATTACTAGTGCCTGACCGCTCGGCTACGTTAATAAGTAATGAACGAATCTATGGGAACTTAATCTGAACTTCACATTTCGCAGCACTTTAACAAATCTCAGATACAAGCTGTGAGAACAAACACATTGCTCAAGGGCTAGGTATTGTCTTTCAGTAAGTAAGGAAATGTTGGTACTGTGGACTGATTCATATTGACTTTGACTGGCATGATACACTAAGTGAACATTCAAATGTGACTGGGACATCTTCTCAGTGAACTTACTCAAGTGCATAAGGCAAGAAAAATGGAGAGAATGACACAATAAGCTTAAACGGGAAGAAAATGCTTAACTATTCTGCATAACTAAAAATTGACAGGTCACACAGTAAGCAAAGAACTCACACAAGAAAAATATGCAACTGAACAAACAACACTTTGAAAATCAAGATAACTTGTACTTTACTCAAATCTGATTTGCTCAACTTTTACTTTAAATTGAATAAATGGCACAGTGAGTTGTCTTTACTTTCAATGCAACAGGGAAATACACAACAAAATGATGAATCAATCAAAAAAAATGTTAAAATGGACTCAATAAATCTTGTGCACAATTAAGAAAAACTGAGCAAAACAATTCACTAAAAAGGGAATAAAATGGCACACAAAGAATAAAATATTATGCACAGAACAGAGCATAAGAAACTGCACTGAAATAAACTGTAGCAATATTGCAAAATTACAATTGCTAATCAACAAGTACTGCATAAAATTTTCTGCAAGAAAACTTTAATGGCAACACAATATTTGCACAAGAATTATTGCAAAATGAGTCAATGTGCAATAAAAAATTATTACACACACAAGAAAAGAAATATATCAAAGAATGAACACTTTAACTCTTAACTGCAACTTAAACAACACTTAACAAGCAAAAAAACAATTTACTCTAAAAGAAGAACTTAAAAATTGCACTAAGAGTGAATTTGTTCAATAAAACATGAAAAAATAATAGGTGCTAAAACACAGAACAAAAGCTTGAACACTTACAGTGATGCAGAACACAACACATCAACATAAACACAATACTAGAATTTTCTTGCAATGAAACTTGATGTGTGAAAAAAATTTGTAAAAATGATTTCTTGCACAAAATAATGGCACTATTGTCTGTGGAAATAAGACAAATTAGACACTGGCTAAATGAAAGAATATGAACACAAGAATGTTCAACACACAGGGAACAAAACAAAAATACACAAATGCTGGGAAGAAAAAAAAATATAACTGAGACAACACTGAGTTGTGATGCAGAACATATATAACTGAGACAACACTGAGTTGTGATGCAGAACATATATAACTGAGACAACACTGAGTTGTGATGCAGAATAAAGCTGATAAATTACTGAAATACTTCACTGGAATACTGAGAACACTAGGTGATTCTGAAGTGTAAACACAAGTTCTATACTGCTCATATGTTGCACACACAACAAAGGAAAAACACTAAGTACTTACTTCAAGTGTATAAAAAGACACACAACACAACAGATATAAGATAATGCACGAAAATTAACACTGAATTAAAGAGATAAAAAAAAAATTATTGCAAACAAACACTAAGTCTGATCGAGAGTCACTGAGTGTCACTAAGAGAAAAAAAATCACTAGAACACAAAAGAAATGTCTCAACACCCGCAAATGTCTCTATGAAAAAAAAATATTAATTATAGCTGTAACGACTTGGTGAAGAATGAGATTGATGGTGGAGAGTAGAGGATTGTTTATGTCGTCTTGCTGCTGTCCTCTGTACACGTGATCGTAGAATTGTGCTTACATCGACGATGAACTCACACAGGAGGCTTTTAACGGTGGCGCCACTGTCGAAGACACACTCTTGCTCTTGACCCCCTATGTGGTCCTTAAAATATGGTACTAGTACCCGTAATAAGAGCACAATAACACAGTGGTAGTGGTTTGGTGAGTGGGCTGAGCAGGGCTGAGGCCGGTGTCGAGTGAGTGGGCTGAAACAGGGCTAAGACCGGCAATGGTGAGACACACGTGGTCGTGGGTGGTTGGGTCTATGGGTTGAATGGCGTAAGCCCCACTGAGGACAGCCACACTGCCACGAAGATAATTCTAAGCCGACTGGCTTAAAAACAACCCACAAAATACCACAACACCACAAGGATGAAAAAGAGCACTCAGAATGGCTTGGAGCTTGAATCACAAGCGATGAAGACTACCCACATGGCTTGCTTGAGTACTGGGGTAAGGCACTTGGGTTAGTTGCTAGCTGGCTTATCTTAACCCTTCACACAGAATAGCTTGACAACTTCTCACGATGAGCACAGCAGAGGTGGAAGCTGGCTTGGCAGGCAAAAGAACTGGATGAAGTAGACTAGGCTGGAGTGGACTCCCTCACCACAGACTGGAAGCTGGCTTATTTTGCAAACTCGGGTCAACCCCTCGGGAGTGATGCAAATAAGCAGATAAACACTAATACAAAGAGACTGACCAGTGGATGGTGTAGAAGCTGGTAGGAGCTTGGGCGAGTAGCTGACTTGAGGTAGCTGGCTGGGGTTAACCTTCTCGGTAGGCCTAGTCACAAGATGGCCGGCTCGGCCGAAATTTATCTCCAGAAATCGCTGTAATCGTCAGAATTACAGGCCCTCCGTTGCCACCATTTATTGTTTACCTGGAGTTTACCTGGAGAGAGTTCCGGGGGTCAACGCCCCCGCGGCCCGGTCTGAGACCAGGCCTCCTGGTGGATCAGAGCCTGATCAACCAGGCTGTTGCTGCTGGCTGCACGCAAACCAACATACGAGCCACAGCCCGGCTGATCCGGAACTGACTTTAGGTGCTTGTCCAGTGCCAGCTTGAAGACTGCCAGGGGTCTGTTGGTAATCCCCCTTATGTGTGCTGGGAGGCAGTTGAACAGTCTCAGGCCCCTGACACTTATTGTATGGTCTCTTAACGTGCTAGTGACACCCCTGCTTTTCATTGGGGGGATGGTGCATCGTCTGCCAAGTCTTTTGCTTTCGTAGTGAGTGATTTTCGTGTGCAAGTTCGGTACTAGTCCCTCTAGGATTTTCCAGGTGTATATAATCATGTATCTTTCCCTCCTGCGTTCCAGGGAATACAGGTTTAGGAACCTCAAGCGCTCCCAATAATTGAGGTGTTTTATCTCCGTTATGCGCGCCGTGAAAGTTCTCGGTACATTTTCTAGGTCGGCAATTTCACCTGCCTTGAAAGGTGCTGTTAGTGTGCAGCAATATTCCAGCCTAGATAGAACAAGTGACCTGAAGAGTGTCATCATGGGCTTGGCCTCCCTAGTTTTGAAGGTTCTCATTATCCATCCTGTCATTTTTCTAGCAGATGCGATTGATACAATGTTATGGTCCTTGAAGGTGAGATCCTCCGACATGATCACTCCCAGGTCTTTGACGTTGGTGTTTCGCTCTATTTTGTGGCCAGAATTTGTTTTGTACTCTGATGAAGATTTAATTTCCTCATGTTTACCATATCTGAGTAATTGAAATTTCTCATCGTTGAACTTCATATTGTTTTCTGCAGCCCACTGAAAGATTTGGTTGATGTCTGCCTGGAGCTTTGCAGTGTCTGCAATGGAAGACACTGTCATGCAGATTCGGGTGTCATCTGCAAAGGAAGACACGGTGCTGTGGCTGACATCCTTGTCTATGTCGGATATAAGGATGAGGAACAAGATGGGAGCGAGTACTGTGCCTTGTGGAACAGAGCTTTTCACCGTAGAGGTTCTTAATGAAAATATAGAGGGTTGAAGGTAGACACACTTGTTGGATGGTAACATATATATTGTCAGACTGTGATGATGAACGTGGAGCCCAGCCTCTGCCTGTCTACGCCTGTCGAGGTCTACACGCCGTCTGAGACCGGGGCAGAGATACGAACGTGCACATGTGCATCCCGTGACGTCACACAACAGTCACAGGCCTAAAAGGGATCTCCTATCTAAAGCACATGGATGATACTACATGCTATACTATATAACACAGGGATCAGCAACTATGTTGACAGAGGTTGCAGCAGGGGTCTGAGGTTGTAGCTGGGGTCTGAGGTTGTAGCTGGGGTCTGAGGTTGTAGCAGGGTCTGGTGTTGTAGCAGAGGTCTGAGGTTGTAGCAGGGGTCTTAGGTTGTAGCAGGGGTCTGAGGTTGTAGCAAGGGTCTGAGGTTGTAGCTGGGGATCTGAGGTTGTAGCTGGGGTCTGAGGTTGTAGCTGGGGTCTGAGGTTGTAGCTGGGGGTCTGAGGTTGTAGCAGGGGTCTGAGGTTGTAGCAGGGGTCTAAGGTTGTAGCTGGGGGTCTGAGTTTGTAACTGGGGTCTGAGGTTGTAGCAGGGTCTGATGTTGTAGCAGAGGTCTGAGGTTGTAGCAGGGGTCTCAGGTTGTAGCAGGGGTCTGAGGTTGTTGCTGGGGGCCTGAGGTTGTAGCTGGGGTCTGAGGTTGTAGCTGGGGTCTGAGGTTGTAGCTGGGGGTCTGAGGTTGTAGCTGGGGTCTGAGGTTGTAGCTGGGGTCTGATTTTGTAGCTGGGGGTCTGAGGTTGTAGCTGGGGGTCTGAGGTTGTAGCAGGGGTCTGAGGTTGTAGCTGGGGGTCTGAGGTTGTAGCTGGGGGTCTGAGGTTGTAGCTGGGGTCTGAGGTTGTAGCTGGGGTCTGAGGTTGTAGCTGGGGGTCTGAGGTTGTAGCTGGGGTCTGATTTTGTAGCTGGGGGTCTGAGGTTGTAGCTGGGGGTCTGAGGTTGTAGCTGGGGGTCTGAGGTTGTAGCGGGGGGTCTGAGGTTGTAGCTGGGGGTGTGAGGTTGTAGCTGGGGTCTGAGGTTGTAGCTGGGGTCTGAGGTTGTTGCTGGGGTCTGAGGTTGTAGCAGGGTCTGATGTTGTAGCAGGGGTCTGAGGTTGTAGCTGGGGTCTGAGGTTGTAGCAGGGGTCTGAGGTTGTAGCTGGGGTCTGAGGTTGTAGCTGGGGGTCTGAGGTTGTAGCTGGGGGTCTGAGATTGTAGCTGGGGGTCTGAGGTTGTAGCTTGGGTCTGAAGTTGTAGCTGGGGTCTGAGGTTGTAGCTGGGGTCTGAGGTTGTAGCTGGGGTCTGAGGTTGTAGCTGGGGTCTGAGGTTGTAGCAGGGTCTGATGTTGTAGCAGGGGTCTGAGGTTGTAGCTGGGGTCTGAGGTTGTAGCAGTGGTCTGAGGTTGTAGCTGGGGTCTGAGGTTGTAGCTGGGGGTCTGAGGTTGTAGCTGGGGGTCTGAGGTTGTAGCTGGGGGTCTGAGGTTGTAGCTTTGGTCTGAGGTTGTAGCTGGGGTCTGAGGTTGTAGCTGGGGTCTGAGGTTGTAGCTGGGGTCTGAGGTTGTAGCTGGGGGTCTGAGGTTGTAGCTGCACTGCAACCTCTACAGAGTGTAACTCTTGTGGTAGGAGTTTACCTGGAGAGGGTTTCGGGGGTCAACGCCCCCGCGGCCCGGTCTGAGACCAGGCCTCATGGTGGATCAGGGTTTGATCAACCAGGCTGTTACAGCTGGCTGCACGCAAGCTGACGTACGAACCACAGCCTGGTTGGTCAGGTACTGACTTTAGGTGCCTGTATAGTGCCTTCTTGAAGACAGTCAGGGGTCTATTGGTAATCCCCATATGTATGCTGGGAGGTAATTGAACAGTCTTGGGCCCTGGACACTTACTGTGTTGTCTCTCAGTGTACTCGTGGCGCCCCTGCTTTTCATCTGGGGAATGTTGTATCTCTTGCCGAGTCTTTTGCTTTCACTTGGAGTGATTTTCGTGTGCAGGTTTGGTACCAATCCCTCCAGGACCTTCCAAGTGTACATTATCATGTATCTCTCTCGCCTGCGTTCCAGGGAATACATCAAGGACCTTCAACCGTTCCCAGTAGTTTAGATGGCTTATTGCACTTATGTGTGCCGTGAAAGTTCTTTGTACAATCTCCAGGTCTGCAATGTCGCCAGCCTTGAAGGTGACCGTTAGTGTACAGCAGTATTCCAGCCTAGAGAGCACGAGCGATTTGAAGAGCATCATCGTGGGCTTGACTTCCCTAGTTTTGAAGATTCTCATTATCCATCCTATCATTTTCCTAGCATATGAGGTAGATGCATTGTTGTCGTCTTTGAACTCGAGATTCTCTGACATTATCACTCCCAGGTCCTTCACATTACTTTTCCGCTCTATTGTATGGTTAGAATTTGTGGTATACCCTGACACATTTTTAATTTCTTCAAGTTTTCCATATTTGAGTAGTTAAAATTTCTCCTCGTTGAACTTCGTATTGTTTCGAGCAGCCCATTCGAAGATTTGGTTGATGTCCGCTTGGAGTCTCGCAGTGTCTTCGATGGAGGTCACTACCATAGAGTGGGTCATGCAGTCGCCTTGACCATTCCCACAGAGAGCATTCATGTCAAGTGGTGTACTATTCACAGCCCTGTGGCGGGGGCAGCCCTATGACAGGGCATGGTGACTTTCAACTCCAGTTGAGCCATTCCTAGCACTCAGGCCAGAACGACTCAGGAGATTATCTGGAGGTGTGTCGAACACCAGACATATCGATAGTACGTGAGTATATTTAAGGAGCATAATAACGTGAAGAGTCAGGCGAGAGGTGCTGAGTAGAGGTTGGACTTGTGACGGACCTGCACGGAATGGGCAAGTAGCTTTATTGCCATGTAAGATAACGATGAAGAAGTTTACTAGGAAGGGATTAAGCTATGTTTTAAAAGCCGTTCGTTGTTCTGATTGAAGTTATTGGAGATACAGATGAGTGATGATTCAAAGATACTGCGATTCCGAGTGTTTTCTTCCTTGTTGATGAGTCTTGCGTCTCTGTAGTTGATTAAATAATTGTGAAGTTTCAGTATAAAATAAATTCCTCAAGTCGTCCATTCTGCTGGCGTATTCGTGCTCCGAAATACGTGTTTGGCGGTCTCTCGATGTCTCTCGCATGTATAATTGATTGCAATCGTTGCAAGGGATTACATATATCATTGCAGAGGATTTGAACCATGTAATAATAACAATAATAATCTTTATTTCTACAAGTACATGTACAACGTACAGACCTGGCTAACATCAGTGACATACTATATAGAAAGCCCCTTTTTACGCAAAGCATTTCTGGTAAATTAGGTTAATTTGGTCCCCCAGGATGCGACCCACACCAGTCAACTAGCACCCACGTACTTGTATACTGCTAGGTGAACAGGGACAACAAGTCTTTTAAGGAAATACCAGAGACCGAATCACGGATCACAATGTGTGATATAAGTGCACCAGCAGCCGAGCTACGGGATCTTACTGGTGATGTCTTAGAGTGAGGAGTATGTAGAGGTAGCTACTTGTAATGTGGTATGGAAAAAGGTCCTGAAGACGTGTTTGGCAGCGGAGTTAGTGGGGAGGACTATGTATGTCCTTTCGGTGGTATCTTGTCTGGGTGAGTTGAAGATGTTATACACCCGGCGTCTGCTGTCTCTAATGAAGTGATGAGGTTAGAAAATAGTTGTTTGGTGAAAAAGCATTCTTCCTGAATGAAGGAAGAAGCCACGTTTACTTGTGGTGTCGTGGTGAGAGTACAAGTGGAGAAGATCGTGTTGGTTGGTCGATTTTCAGTAAACTTGAAAACGAAATTCGTGGATAACTTTGCAGAGAAAAACAACCAGGATAGAGTGTCGCCGTCTTCTGGCGAAATAACAAAAACAAAAAAGGAACAATACCGTGACTGGAACAATAAACAAATAACCCGCACATAGAAGAGAGGAGCTTATGACGACGTTTCGGTCCGACTTGGACCATTTTCAAAGTTACACTAACGAAAAGGAGAGCAGGATGGGTATATATAGGCAGGTGGTGGTGGTAGTAGTAGTAGTAGTGGTAGTGGAGGGAAGTAGTAGTGAGGAGGTGGTAAGAGTAGGAGGGGCCAATTAAATACTAAGAGGAGCACTGCAAGGGAGCTAGGTGCCCCACAAGGGAGCTAGGTGCCCACAAGGGAGCTAGGTGCCCACAAGGGAGTTAGGTGCCCACAAGGGAGCTAGGTGCCCACAAGGGAGCTAGGTGCCCACAAGGGAGCTAGGTGCCCACAAGGGAGCTAGGTATCCACAAGGGAGCTAGGTGCCAACAAGGGAGCTAGGTGCCCACAAGGGAGCTAGGTGCCCACAAGGGAGCTAGGTATCCACAAGGGATCTAGGTGCCAACAAGGGAGCTAGGTGCCCACAAGGGAGCTAGGTGCCCACAAGGGAGCTAGGTGCCCACAAGGGAGCTAGGTATCCACAAGGGAGCTAGGTGCCAACAAGGGAGCTAGGTGCCCACAAGGGAGCTAGGTGCCCACAAGGGAGCTGGGTGTCCACAAAGGAGCAGGGTGCCCACAAGGGAGCTGGGTGTCCACAAGAGAGCTGGGTGTCCACAAGGGAGCTAGGTGCTCACAAGGGAGCTAGGTACCCACAAGGGAGCTAGGTACCCACAAGGGAGCTAGGTGCCCACAAAGGAGCTAGGTACCCACAAGGGAGCTAGGTGTCCACAAGGGAGCTAGGTACCCACAAGGGAGCTAGGTGCCTGCAAGGGAGCTAGGTGCCCACAAGGGGGCTAGGTACCCACAAGGGAGCTAGGTGTCCACAAGGGAGCTAGGTACCCACAAGGAAGCTAGGTGCCCACAAGGGAGCTAGGTGCCCACAAGGGAGCTAGGTACCCACAAGGGAGCTAGGTACCCACAAGGGAGCTAGGTGCCCACAAGGGAGCTAGGTGCCCACAAGGGAGCTAGGTGCCTACAAGGTAGCTGGGTGTCCACAAGGGAGCTAGGTTCCCACAAGGGAGCTGGGTGTCCACAAGGGAGCTGGGTTTCCACAAGGGAGCTGGGTGCCCACAAGGGAGCTAGGTGCCCACAAGGGAGCTAGGTGCCTACAAGGTAGCTGGGTGTCCACAAGGGAGCTAGGTGCCTACAAGGTAGCTGGGTGTCCACAAGGGAGCTTGGTTCCCACAAGGGAGCTGGGTGTCCACAAGGGAGCTGGGTTTCCACAAGGGAGCTGGGTGCCCACAAGGGAGCTAGGTGCCCACAAGGGAGCTAGGTGCCCACAAGGGAGCTAGGTGCCCACAAGGGAGCTAGGTGCCCACAAGGGAGCTAGGTACCCACAAGGGAGCTAGGTGCCCACAAGGGAGCTAGGTGCCCACAAGGGAGCTAGGTGCCTACAAGGTAGCTGGGTGTCCACAAGGGAGCTTGGTTCCCACAAGGGAGCTGGGTGTCCACAAGGGAGCTGGGTTTCCACAAGGGAGCTGGGTGCCCACAAGGGAGCTAGGTGCCCACAAGGGAGCTAGATGCCCACAAGGGAGCTAGGTGCCCACAAGGGAACTTGGTGCCCACAAGAGAGCTACGTGCCCACAAGGGAGCTAGGTGCCCACAAGGGAGCTAGGTTCCCACAAGGGAGCTAGGTACCCACAAGGGCGCTAGGTGCCTACTAGGGAGCTAGGTACACACAAGGGAGCTAGGTGCCCACAAGGGAGCTAGGTGCCCACAAGGGAGCTAGGTACCCACAAGGGAGCTAGGTGTCCACAAGGGAGCTGGGTGTCCACAAGGGAGCTAGGTGTCCACAAGGGAGCTGGGTGCCCACAAGGGAGCTGGGTGTCCATAAGGGAGCTGGGTGTCCGCAAGGGAGCTGGGTGCCCACAAGGGAGCTGGGTGCCCACAAGGGAGCTGGGTGCCCACAAGGGAGCTAGGTGCCCACAAGGGAGCTAAGTGCCCACAGAGGATAAGAGCAAGAACACCGAGGGGTGGGGGGAATAAATAAATAAATAAAGAAGGAACAAATACACAGGGCAGAAGAAAGACAACCCAAAGGAGAAAAAGGAAAGAGGAAAGGAGAAGAGGGAGAAGAAGAAAAAAGGAGGAATCAGGTTAAGTCACGGATGTTGTGAAGTTTGGAGCATTTTGCAATGTAGTGGGAGAGGAAGGCATCTACAGAGACGAAGCCAGGACTAAGATTCATACAAGGAAAGTTGTGCATTAGGAAGGATTCAACCAGACAGTGACTGTTAAAGTTGGAAGTAGGGAAGACAGTTTTAGTAGAAGACCAGTCAGTAGGATGACTGTGATCTCTGACGTGACACAACAGAGCATTGTTAGTGTCGGCAAGCCTAACACTACCTTTGTGCTCCCTAAGTCTGTCAGAAAGAGATCGACCAGTTTCTCCAAAGTATTAAAGAGGACAGGAG
This sequence comes from Cherax quadricarinatus, assembly GCF_038502225.1. Taxonomy (NCBI): domain Eukaryota; kingdom Metazoa; phylum Arthropoda; class Malacostraca; order Decapoda; family Parastacidae; genus Cherax; species Cherax quadricarinatus. The sequence continues at coordinate 14,420,275 of NC_091379.1, forward strand.
GAGCAAGAAATAGAGTAGACACCAGAAACATCTGTAGAGGGAGGAGAGGTATGAACGAGATTAGTGCGAAGAGTGTTAGTCTGGTGGACAGTAAGTTTGATGTCAAAGGAATGGAGAGAATTGTTGAGATTAGAATGACCGGAAATGTAGGGAAGGCAGAGGACAGAAGAGTTCCCAGGAGTAGAGAGTTTGGGAGAGAAGAAATTACGTTTAGCACGTGAGAGGGCAGAGTCTATGAAATGGGAAGGGTAGCCAAGACGGGAAAATGAATTATGAAGAGTGGAAATTTCTGCTGGAAGGAACTGAGGATCACAGATGCGGAGAGCATGGAGAAAGAGGGAGATAAGAACACTTTTGTTGACAGGGGAAGCACGATAAGAAAAGTAGTGAATGTACATGCCACTGTGCATAGACTAACAATGCTCTTTTCTGTCACATCAGAGATCACAGCCATCCTATTGACTGGTCTGCTAAAACTGTCTTCCCTACTTCCAACTTTAACAGTCACCGTCTGGTTGAATTCTCCCTAATACACAGCTTTCCTTGTATGAATATTAGTCCTGGCAAAAATTTGATTGAGGGCTCGACCTAGTTGATCTTGTGTTGGAGAGCAGGAACATTGAAGGGTCTGGGATTTATGATGAGAATGTGATGAGAATGTATTCAGCCTAACTAAGTTTAATGAAGAAATAGAGGAAATTCGCTCGGCTTCTAGATATTCCATTTATAAGTTCTCCAGGACAGCACTAAGTGGGGAGCCCGTGGCCAGTTCGAAAGTCTGTTTAGAAAAAGATAATTTTCAAATGAGAAACAAGCGAGACTAACACACAGTTCAACAAGGTCGGTGAAATCGCTGGCCGGAATAGGAAGGTCGATTGAGTCGTCAATTTTCCGACGCATGAGATCGATTGGTTGTGTAGTGGATAACTTGGTAAATAGGAATGTCACATCTAGGATGGAGAGTTTCTTGGCCTTCATGTTAATGTTTAATGTGATTGAGAAAATCACCAGAGTGTTTAAGATGTGCTGAGTTTAGAAAAATATTTAGCAAGAATCCCTGAGAGTTGGTGAGATGGGTCTCAATGGAATTCCTATTTTTATTTATTTATTTATTATTAATTTGGACATGATACATAGATGCACAAAGAAATACATTGGTTAAGTGTAACATGCCAAAAGTCCCTTGTATGCAGAGCATTATGGTCAGCTTAAAATTAACTTAAGATTAACTAAGCAATGATATATTCAGTGGTAAAAATTACAGTAAACAAATTACAATTAAGCACAAATGAGTATTTCAGAGACAGGTCATTTGATGAGTTACTGGGCACTCAAGAGAATGGATTATTCTATTAGGTAATGTAATTTAAAAAACATAGTTTGATAGGGTCACAGGTTATACATTGATGAGATACAGTAATTCAGTATTTATTTAGTTGTGGGTGAGTAAGTGGTTTTTAATTAGAGATTTGAATTTATAAACAGTGTTTCTTTTATATTCACAGGTAATGAATTCCAGATTTTTGGACCTTTTATGTGCATTAAGTTTTTATATAGTGTGAGATGGACACGAAGAACATCAAAGAGTGATCTGTGCCTTGTGTTATGGTCATGTGTTCTGTTGAGGTTGGTAAGGAGACGTTTGAGGGGAGGGTTTATATCCGAGTTAAGTGTTCTGTGTATGTAGTAGGTACAATAATAAGTATGGATGTTTTGTACGGTGAGTAGGTTTAGAGTTTTGAATATTGGTGGAGTGTGCTGCCTGTAGTGGAAATTTGTATCATTCTGACTGCAGCCTTTTGTTGGGTAATTAATGCTCTGAGATGGTTTTTGTGAGTTATAGGCATTTAGTCCATTGTTGCGGGTCTGGAGTTGCTTGGAATATGCAGAAATTACTTCCTTTGTTCTGAGTCTCTTAATATGAGGCGATGTCTTACGAAGAAAAGTTTTGGTTATAATGTACACTTTGTTTATTGTGAGAGGTTCGTAGGTGTCTGAATCATTTAATAGATTAAGCATTTGGCTGTGTAGTAGTGTTCAAGATTACACCTTCATCACCGGTGGTGACTTGTGTTCATGTCTTCTAGCAAGGTTTTAAGTGTAGTGATGTAACGTCGAGGTAAGAGCGGGGAGCCGTGTTGAGATGCTCTCTGAAATAATGACTTGAAAAAAGTCTCTTTGAAAGACTGAGTCATCGTGTAATAGTTTTAGATGAAGTTGTCTTTGTTAGGTTTTGTGATTCCTGGAGCACATCTGAAGCCTAAGCTGAGTGCTATCGTTTCTGACCCCTCAGGGAAGGTTCCTTGATGTTGGTGAGGGGCTCTTGATTTAGGGAATTGGATCTGTGCTCCAGTTCCCCGAATTAAGCCTGAATGCCTTCCACATCCCTTCCCCCCAGGCGCTGTATAATCCTCCGGGTTTACCGCTTCCCCCCTTTATTATAATAATAATTTCGTTTCTGAACCTGACAGTGGACCAGATGAAAAATTTTAAATAATTTTAGGTCTTCATAAATTTTTGCAATGACTGTTTTCGCAGAACTTGGAGTTTCACATTGAGTTAGTTTGATATGTTTATTATACACCCCATACCCATGGTGTGGGCGGTAGTCACCCCATACCCATGGTGTGGGCGGTAGTCACCCCATACCCATGGTGTGGGCGGTAGTCACACCATACCCATGGTGTGGGCGGTAGTCATACCATACCCATGGTGTGGGCGGTAGTCACCCCATACCCATGGTGTGGGCGGTAGTCACCCCATACCCATGGTGTGGGCGGTAGTCACCCCATACCCATGGTGTGGGCGGTAGTCACCCCATACCCATGGTGTGGGCGGTAGTCACCCCATACCCATGGTGTGGGCGGTAGTCACCCCATACCCATGGTGTGGGCGGTAGTCACCCCATACCCATGGTGTGGGCGGTAGTCACCCCATACCCATGGTGTGGGCGGTAGTCACCCCATACCCATGGTGTGGGCGGTAGTCACCCCATACCCATGGTGTGGGCGGTAGTCACCCCATACCCATGGTGTGGGCGGTAGTCACCCCATACCCATGGTGTGGGCGGTAGTCACCCCATACCCATGGTGTGGGCGGTAGTCACCCCATACCCATGGTGTGGGCGGTAGTCACCCCATACCCATGGTGTGGGCGGTAGTCACCCCATACCCATGGTGTGGGCGGTAGTCACCCCATACCCATGGTGTGGGCGGTAGTCACCCCATACCCATGGTGTGGGCGGTAGTCACCCCATACCCATGGTGTGGGCGGTAGTCACCCCATACCCATGGTGTGGGCGGTAGTCACCCCATACCCATGGTGTGGGCGGTAGTCACCCCATACCCATGGTGTGGGCGGTAGTCACCCCATACCCATGGTGTGGGCGGTAGTCACCCCATACCCATGGTGTGGGCGGTAGTCACCCCATACCCATCCTGTGGGCGGTAGTCACACCATACCCATCTTGTGGGCGGTAGTCACCCCATACCCATGGTGTGGGTGGTAGTCACCCCATACCCATCCTGTGGGCGGTAGTCACACCATACCCATCTTGTGGGCGGTAGTCACCCCATACCCATGGTGTGGGTGGTAGTCACCCCATACCCATCCTGTGGGCGGTAGTCACACCATACCCATCCTGTGGGCGGTAGTCACACCATACCCATCTTGTGGGCGGTAGTCACCCCATACCCATGGTGTGGGTGGTAGTCACCCCATACCCATGGTGTGGGCGGTAGTCACACCATACCCAACCTGTGGGCGGTAGTCACACCATACCCATCCTGTGGGCGGTAGTCACACCATACCCATGGTGTGGGCGGTAGTCACACCATACCCATCCTGTGGGCGGTAGTCACACCATACCCATGGTGTGGGCGGTAGTCACCCCATACCCATCCTGTGGGCGGTAGTCACCCCATACCCATGGTGTGGGCGGTAGTCACCCCATACCCATGGTGTGGGCGGTAGTCACACCATACCCATGGTGTGGGCGGTAGTCACACCATACCCATGGTGTGGGCGGTAGTCACACCATACCCATGGTGTGGGCGGTAGTCACACCATACCCATGGTGTGGGCGGTAGTCACACCATACCCATGGTGTGGGCGGTAGTCACACCATACCCATGGTGTGGGCGGTAGTCACACCATACCCATCCTGTGGGCGGTAGTCACACCATACCCATCCTGTGGGCGGTAGTCACCCCATACCCATCCTGTGGGCGGTAGTCACCCCATACCCATCCTGTGGGCGGTAGTCACCCCATACCCATCCTGTGGGCGGTAGTCACCCCATACCCATCCTGTGGGCGGTAGTCACACCATACCCATGGTGTGGGCGGTAGTCACACCATACCCATGGTGTGGGCGGTAGTCACACCATACCCATGGTGTGGGCGGTAGTCACACCTTACCCATCCTGTGGGTGGTAGTCACACCATACCCATGGTGTGGGCGGTAGTCACACCATACCCATGGTGTGGGCGGTAGTCACCCCATACCCATCCTGTGGGCGGTAGTCACCCCATACCCATCCTGTGGGCGGTAGTCACATGGTGTGGGCGGTAGGCACCCCATACCCATGGTGTGGGCGGTAGTCACACCTTACCCATCCTGTGGGTGGTAGTCACCCCATACCCATGGTGTGGGCGGTAGTCACACCATACCCATCCTGTGGGCGGTAGTCACACCATACCCATCCTGTGGGCGGTAGTCACCCCATACCCATCCTGTGGGCGGTAGTCACACCATACCCATCCTGTGGGCGGTAGTCACCCCATACCCATGGTGTGGGCGGTAGTCACACCATACCCATCCTGTGGGCGGTAGTCACCCCATACCCATGGTGTGGGCGGTAGTCACACCATACCCATCCTGTGGGCGGTAGTCACCCCATACCCATCCTGTGGGCGGTAGTCACCCCATACCCATCCTGTGGGCGGTAGTCACACCATACCCATCCTGTGGGTGGTAGTCACACCATACCCATCCTGTGGGCGGTAGTCACCCCATACCCATCCTGTGGGCGGTAGTCACCCCATACCCATCCTGTGGGTGGTAGTCACACCATACCCATGGTGTGGGCGGTAGTCACACCATACCCATCCTGTGGGTGGTAGTCACACCATACCCATCCTGTGGGCGGTAGTCACACCATACCCATCCTGTGGGTGGTAGTCACCCCATACCCATCCTGTGGGCGGTAGTCACACCATACCCATCCTGTGGGCGGTAGTCACCCCATACCCATCCTGTGGGTGGTAGTCACACCATACCCATCCTGTGGGTGGTAGTCACACCATACCCATCCTGTGGGCGGTAGTCACACCATACCCATCCTGTGGGTGGTAGTCACACCATACCCATCCTGTGGGTGGTAGTCACACCATACCCATCCTGTGGGCGGTAGTCACCCCATACCCATGGTGTGGGCGGTAGTCACCCCATACCCATGGTGTGGGCGGTAGTCACCCCATACCCATGGTGTGGGCGGTAGTCACCCCATACCCATGGTGTGGGCGGTAGTCACCCCATACCCATCCTGTGAGCGGTAGTCACCCCATACCCATCCTGTGGGCGGTAGTCACCCCATACCCATCCTGTGGGCGGTAGTCACCCCATACCCATCCTGTGGGTGGTAGTCACCCCATACCCATCCTGTGGGTGGTAGTCACACCATACCCATCCTGTGGACGGTAGTCACACCATGCCCATCCTGCGGGTGGTAGTCACACCATACCCATCCTGTGGGTGGTAGTCACACCATACCCATCCTGTGGGCGGTAGTCACACCATACCCATCCTGTGGGCGGTAGTCACCCCATACCCATTATGTGGGCTGTAGTCACCCCATACCCATGGTGTGGGCGGTAGTCACCCCATACCCATCCTGTGGGCGGTAGTTACCCCATACCCATCCAGTGGGTGGTAGTCACCCCATACCCATCCTGTGGGTGGTAGTCACCCCATACCCATCCTGTGGGCGGTAGTCACACCATACCCATCCTGTGGGCGGTAGTCACACCATACCCATCCTGTGGGCGGTAGTCACACCATACCCATCCTGTGGGCGGTAGTCACACCATACCCATCCTGTGGGCGGTAGTCACACCATACCCATCCTGTGGGTGGTAGTCACTCTATACCCATCCTGTGGGGGGTAGTCACACCATACCCATCCTGTGGGCGGTAGTCACACCATACCCATCCTGTGGGCGGTAGTCACACCATACCCATCCTGTGGGCGGTAGTCACACCATACCCATCCTGTGGGTGGTAGTCACACCATACCCATCCTGTGGGCGGTAGTCACCCCATACCCATCCTGTGGGTGGTAGTCACCCCATACCCATCCTGTGGGTGGTAGTCACCCCATACCCATCCTGTGGGTGGTAGTCACCTCATACCCATCCTGTGGGTGGTAGTCACCCCATACCCATCCTGTGGGCGGTAGTCACACCATACCCATCCTGTGGGTGGTAGTCACACCATACCCATCCTGTGGGCGGTAGTCACACCATACCCATCCTGTGGGCGGTAGTCACACCATACCCATGGTATGGGCGGTAGTCGAAAGATTACAGAGGTACATAATTGTTCCAGGGACTGGACTCCAAAGTTTTGATAGCTGAGTAAGTTACAGAGGTAATGAAGTATATCTGGTCACAATGGTGACCAAGTTACAAAGGTCATGAGCTCCAGGTAGAGCTGGTCACACTCATGACTAATTACAAAGGTAATGAACTAGATTTGGTTACAATAATGAGAATTGACAAAGGTAATGAGCTCCAGGTAGAGCTGGTCACAATCGTGAAAACATGATTACAATCATGAACAATTTTCGAGTAATGATCAGTTAACAGCCTGACTGATTTTTCTGTTCAACATTAGCTGTGGCGACTACTGCGTATAATCTCTCCGGTATGTCTGTGTTACCTCAGAATGCTCTGCTTTTTATCGTGGCTTGGAGAAACGCTTCCTTTGTTGTATTATCATCTGGTCAAACGAAAACCGACCAACCAACACGATCATCTCCATTTCTACTCCTGCCACGATACCAAAACTAAACGTGACGTCTGAATCTGTAGTGGTGAATTTCTTGAGGAAAAATGCTCTTTCATCGATTAAGTATTTTCTAAGCTTCATTACCCTCATTACTTCATTCGAGATAGTCTGCCCGAAATGCTAAGGAATGCTAGTGGCCTTCTTTGTAATTAATATTTTATAATATGTAAACCACACATTGTAAGCTTTGCAAGAAAATAAATATTTTTATTTTCATTGCAGACGTTGTGCATATAACTCAGCCAGAAATGATACTGCCGAGAGAGGATACGTAGTCCTCTAACTCACTTGCCAAATATCTTTTCCAATACCCCATTCCAGGTATCTGTCTCTACATACACCACAATCAAAGGCATCACCAGTAAGGAACACCACCTGGTTCAATCCTTTGCAGGGGAATACTTGATCCCTTGAAGTGATTGCAATCAATTATACGTGATGGAGACATCCAAAGACCTCCAAACACGTATTTCAGAACACGCCTACAGAATTCACTCCAACTACTGTGTTTTATACCAGAACTCCCACAAACCTTTAATTCTAGATGCAAGACTCATCGTCAGGGAAGAAGACACCCAGAGATGCAGGGTCGGGTCTTGGAGTCATTACTCATCTGCATATCCAAAAATTGAAGCCCAGTTTGAAAAAAAAGTGCGGAAACTGAGTGGAAAGTTCTCTCCAGACCCTGCTCCCATTCTCCAGGTTGTCGGTGTCAGAATTGCAAACCCTCTTGAACTTGCCACGGAAACTGGAAATCTTGTCCGTATATCTAAAGGGCTCCATCTATGCCCCTCGTTTCTTTCCTCCAAGTCTACCAGAGAGTTTCTGCCCTTAGACTTTCCTTCTAGCAGAGAAGAGCCCTATAATGTGCCTTTTACACTTCTAGAACTAGAGTTCACACTTTCCGCTTGCCGATCATCTGTAGCCGGGCCTGATAGCATTCATATTCACATGCTTCAGTATTTGCATCTATCAGCTCTTACAGTCCTCTTACGTCTTTTCAATTTTACTTGGTCTCAAGGAGTTATTTCCCAGCTGTGGAAATCTGAATTTGAATTCCCTCCTGTACTTGGCAGGAATAAACTGATATGCTCCAAGAACCATTGTTTTAACAACCCGATAATCAACAAATTCTTCATTATTTAAAACTGCTGTGAACTCTTGTGCTTTGTCATACAACGCTATATGCATTAATGCTGCCCAATGCTCCCCAGGCCACCTCAGTGCTTGAGCCTGGTTTTCAAATGCCTTAAAAAATTGCTCAGACTCAGACTCAAAGCGAGGTACTGTCGGCACTGCTTTTTGCACACTAATCACCCATAGTCTGCTTAAATTGCCTCCTCTCCTTCTCTCTGTCAAACTCCTCTCTAGCAAATGCTTGCTCCTCTCTGGTTGTTTCGAGATTGAGTTTAGGTAACTCAAGCGCCAACGAAGCTGACTCGCCCTGAGACAAACCCGGTGCACCACCTGCTTCACGAGACTGCTGGTCTGATTGCTCTGGTGTTGGCCCTCCCACATTACGAAGGAACCTAAGCTGAGATCAGTGATTAATAGCTCCTGTAGCGGGAGATACCTCAGTTTGGTGTGCTGTAGTTGCTTCTACCCTTACTTTGGTACAAATAACGTCACGAAGCTGCGCAGCAGTGCGTGTGTGTTGATATTCTATGACAATGGAATGAGCAATTCACCAGCAGCGTTGCCGTTTGGGCAGATTTAGGAGAGTATATTCAGACACCAACTGCCTGACCCATGTAGGTAGTATTAACTCACTGTAACATGCTGTTTGTAATGCACTCGAGAAGCAACAATAGCACAGAATGACTTGTGGGATACACACAATAGCAAGACTTACAGGCAATACAAAAAGTAATAGCAATACCAAGACCAGCTCTAGCTCCGGCTCCAGATCCCAGACAGGCCCCCATATTACGAACGCAGCTAAGAATGGTCTGTGACCTGGTCGTAATGGGTTTAGAACAAAAACTCAGCAGATAGACTATAATGTGTATTTCCTTCACCAGATATATATATAAGTATTTACACTTATGTACACTATATACAAAGCTTGGAATAGTGTACCACATTGTGACAAAATGGCAAAAGCAAAAGCCAGAGAGAGAGAGAGAGAGAGAGAGAGAGAGAGAGGGAGAGAGAGCACTATACTCAACCAGCAAGTAGGCAAATCTGGCAAATGCTGACCTCAAGCAAACCACATCGCCATAGCATTTGGCAGGCTCACCTGTGATTGGACAATGAACCAAGGTACTGATTTAACGATGGGTACCCTAAAAATCATTAAACCCTTAACACCCAGTTCTCTGGTTGGGAGGCAGCCTATATGGGAGTGTGTACCTATGCCAAATAAATTGTAACAATCCTTGTATGCCATAGGCATGTGCAAGACAGGTATACAATACCGACAAGATGAAAGTTAAGACACTTGTGCAACATCTGGTTAACTTTATTGTAGACGTTTCGCCATCCAGTGGCTTTATCAATACAGATTCTTGGACATAATTAGAAAACAGAAGAACTATATACAAAAGATGAGGTAATCAGTCCCTCAGCCTTGGAGGTGGTGTTCACAGCATGGTGCTGTGAACATGTTGATGTTAAGGGTAACAAGCAGGCAGACGCTGCTGTGTGGTCAACAGTACATGACCTTACAGTTTCATGTACAACCATTCCATTCTCAGACTATTTTTGTGTAATCCCTGGCCACCTTCGCATCCATTGGCAACAACGTTGATCTGAATTAATTTATTACAGATTACAATATGAAGTTGAGTTTAGGATCCTGGTCTTATCATTGATGTCTTTGCTGAGAAACTACACTTTCAACTGCCAGGTTCCAGTTTCAGTTTGCTATATTCTGTTGGATTATCCAGTATATTAGCAAGCTTGCAGAATTTACCTCTGACGTCATCATTGTTCTAACACCTTTATCTTACTCGCTGACGGCCCAACCTTCGACACAGACTCCGTCTTTGCCTTTTGACACCAACAGATTTTTTACACAACCTGTGATTATACTTAAGTCACTTAAGGTCACTTGTTCTATCTAGGCTGGAATATTGCTGCACACTAACAGCACCTTTCAAGGCAGGTGAAATTGCCGACCTAGAAAATGTACCGAGAACTTTCACGGCGCGCATAACGGAGATAAAACACCTCAATTATTGGGAGCGCTTGAGGTTCCTAAACCTGTATTCCCTGGAACGCAGGAGGGAGAGATACATGATTATATACAACTGGAAAATCCTAGAGGGAGTAGTACCGAACTTGCACACGAAAATCACTCACTACGAAAGCAAAAGACTTGGCAGACGATGCACCATCCCCCCAATGAAAAGCAGGGGTGTCACTAGCACGTTAAGAGACCATACAATAAGTGTCAGGGGCCCGAGACTGTTCAACTGCCTCCCAGCACACATAAGGGGGATTACCAACAGACCCCTGGCAGTCTTCAAGCTGGCACTGGACAAGCACCTAAAGTCAGTTCCTGATCAGCCGGGCTGTGGCTCGTACGTTGGTTTGTGTGCAGCCAGCAGCAACAGCCTGGTTGATCAGGCTCTGATCCACCAGGAGGCCTGGTCACAGACCGGGCCGCGGGGGCGTTGACCCCCGGAACTCTCTCCAGGTAAACTCCAGGTACTCTTCACCAGCTTTACAACCTCTCCAGCGCTGTATGACCCTGCTGGTTCAGTGCTTAGTTTTGATTATAATAATTTTTTAACCTGCAGAGGTTCTTCAAGAACAAAACGAACCAGAGCACAAGCTCATTCAGCACTTAACATAGGCTTGGGTAACACTGATGGTTCTTAGTGTCGGTATCGACAATATTTAAGAGTTACACTACAGTGCGATACTTGACACATTTCTAGATTTCAGTAGAGGTAATGTTAGGTGGTCGTGCATGGCCAGACAACCTTGGCAGGAGAGTTGGGGACAACGTCTCGCTGTCAGGGTGTCTGCGTGCAAACAACGTCTCACCCACCAGCTCTAGGTTGGGGTGATTGGAGGAGGATGTTGTTATACCAAGATATGTTAACATTTTCTGAATTACTTTTCTCATCACCCCCAACCCTCATCTTCCGTTCATCACCCCAACCCTCATCTTCCGTTCATCACCCCAACCCTCATCTTCCGTTCATCACCCCAACCCTCATCTTCCGTTCATCACCCCAACCCTCATCTTCCGTTCATCACCCCAACCCTCATCTTCCGTTCATCACTCCAACCCTCATCTTCCGTTCATCACCCCCAACCCTCATCTTCCGTTCATCACCCCAACCATCATCTTCCGTTCATCACCCCAACCATCATCTTCCGTTCATCACCCCAACCATCATCTTTCGTTCATCACCCCAACCCTCATCTTCCGTTCATCACCCCAACCATCATCTTCCGTTCATTACCCCAACCCTCATCTTCCGTTCATCACCCCAACCATCATCTTCCGTTCATCACCCCAACCCTTATCTTCCGTTCATCACCCCAACCCTCATCTTCCGTTCATCACCCCCAACCCTCATCTTCCGTTCATCACCCCAACCATCATCTTCCGTTCATCACCCCAACCATCATCTTCCGTTCATCACCCCAACCATCATCTTCCGTTCATCACCGCCAACCCTCATCTTCCGTTCATCACCCCAACCATCATCTTCCGTTCATCACCCCAACCCTCATCTTCCGTTCATCACCCCCAACCCTCATCTTCCGTTCATCACCCCAACCATCATCTTTCGTTCATCACCCCAACCATCATCTTCCGTTCATCACCCCAACCATCATCTTTCGTTCATCACCCCAACCCTCATCTTCCGTTCATCACCCCCAACCCTCATCTTCCGTTCATCACCCCAACCATCATCTTTCGTTCATCACCCCAACCCTCATCTTCCGTTCATCACCCCAACCATCATCTTCCGTTCATCACCCCAACCCTCATCTTCCGTTCATCACCCCCAACCCTCATCTTCCGTTCATCACCCCAACCCTCATCTTCCGTTCATCACCCCCAACCCTCATCTTCCGTTCATCACCCCAACCATCATCTTTCGTTCATCACCCCAACCATCATCTTCCGTTCATCACCCCAACCATCATCTTCCGTTCATCACCCCAACCCTCATCTTTCGTTCATCACCCCAACCATCATCTTCCGTTCATCACCCCAACCATCATCTTTCGTTCATCACCCCAACCATCATCTTCCGTTCATCACCCCAACCATCATCTTTCGTTCATCACCCCAACCATCATCTTCCGTTCATCACCCCAACCATCATCTTCCGTTCGTCACCCCAACCCTCATCCGTTCATCACCCCCAACCCTCATCTTCCGTTCATCACCCCAACCCTTATCTTCCGTTCATCACCCCAACCCTCATCCGTTCATCACCCCCAACCCTCATCTTCCGTTCATCACCCCAACCATCATCTTCCGTTCATCACCCCAACCCTTATCTTCCGTTCATCACCCCAACCATCATCTTCCGTTCATCACCCCAACCCTCATCTTCCGTTCGTCACCCCAACCATCATCTTCCGTTCATCACCCCAACCCTTATCTTCCGTTCATCACCCCAACCCTCATCTTCCGTTCATCACCCCAACCATCATCTTCCGTTCATCACCCCAACCATCATCTTCCGTTCGTCACCCCAACCATCATCTTCCGTTCATCACCCCAACCCTTATCTTCCGTTCATCACCCCAACCCTCATCTTCCGTTCATCACCCCCAACCCTCATCTTCCGTTCATCACCCCAACCATCATCTTCCGTTCATCACCCCCAACCCTCATCTTCCGTTCATCACCCCAACCATCATCTTCCGTTCATCACCCCAACCCTTATCTTCCGTTCATCACCCCAACCCTCATCTTCCGTTCATCACCCCCAACCCTCATCTTCCGTTCATCACCCCAACCCTCATCTTCCGTTCATCACCCCCAACCCTCATCTTCCGTTCATCACCCCAACCATCATCTTCCGTTCATCACCCCAACCCTTATCTTCCGTTCATCACCCCAACCCTCATCTTCCGTTCATCACCCCAACCATCATCTTCCGTTCGTCACCCCAACCATCATCTTCCGTTCATCACCCCAACCCTTATCTTCCGTTCATCACCCCAACCCTCATCTTCCGTTCATCACCCCAACCCTCATCTTCCGTTCGTCACCCCAACCATCATCTTCCGTTCATCACCCCAACCCTTATCTTCCGTTCATCACCCCAACCCTCATCTTCCGTTCATCACCCCCAACCCTCATCTTCCGTTCATCACCCCAACCATCATCTTCCGTTCATCACCCCAACCCTCATCTTCCGTTCATCACCCCAACCCTTATCTTCCGTTCATCACCCCAACCATCATCTTCCGTTCATCACCCCAACCCTCATCTTCCGTTCGTCACCCCAACCATCATCTTCCGTTCGTCACCCCAACCCTCATCTTCCGTTCATCACCCCAACCCTTATCTTCCGTTCATCACCCCAACCATCATCTTCCGTTCATCACCCCAACCCTCATCTTCCGTTCGTCACCCCAACCATCATCTTCCGTTCATCACCCCAACCCTTATCTTCCGTTCATCACCCCAACCCTCATCTTCCGTTCGTCACCCCAACCATCATCTTCCGTTCATCACCCCAACCCTCATCTTCCGTTCATCACCCCCAACCCTCATCTTCCGTTCATCACTCCAACCCTCATCTTCCGTTCATCACCGCCAACCCTCATCTTCCGTTCATCACCCCAACCATCATCTTCCGTTCATCACCCCAACCCTCATCTTCCGTTCATCACCCCAACCCTCATCTTTCATTCATCACCCCAACCATCATCTTCCGTTCATCACCCCAACCGGTGTTGTGGGCAAGAGTTGTGAGGAGGGGTGATAGGGGTTGTGAGGAGGGGTGATAGGTAGGGGTTATGAAGAGGGGTGATGGTGAATGGTTGGTGAGGAGGGGTAATGGTTGAGGGATTGTGGGGAGGGGAGATAATTGGTGGGTGGTTGGGGGCGGTTGTGGTTATGGATGATATACCCGGAGAGGGATTCGGGGGTCAACGCCCCCCGAGGCCCGGTCTGAGACCAGGCCTCGTGGTGGATTAGGGTCTGATCAACCAGGCTGTTACTCCTGGCCGCACGCAAACCAATGTACGAACCACAGCCCGGCTTATCAGGTACTGACTTTAGGTGCCTGACCAACACCTTCTTGAAGACAGTCAGGGGTCTATTGTTAATCCCCTTTATGTATGCTTGAAGGCAGTTGAACAGTCTTGGGCCCCTGACATTTATTGTGTTGTCTCTTATCGTGCTAGTGGCGCCCCTGCTTTCATTGGGGGAATGTTGCATCTCCTGCCGAGTCTTTTCCTTTCGTAGGGAGTGATTTTCGTGTGCATTTTGGTGCGGAGGAATGGGTGGAGGTATGGGTGGATGTATGGGTGGAGGTATGGGTGGAGGTATGGGTGGAGGTATGGGTGGAGGTATGGGTGGAGGTATGGGTGGAGGTATGGGTGGAGGTATAGGGTGATTGGGGATGAGTGTATCTGCTGTGGTGTACGGGAGGGGTTGTGGTCGTGGACAGGTTGGAATAGGGGGGGTTATGGTTAAGGTTGTACAGAGAAGAGGGGTGTTGCTGGAGGGAGGTGATAGTGGAGGGGAGGAGGTGGGGGATGTGAAGAGGAAGGGGGAAGCGAGGAGGGATGTGAGGGAGGAGGTATGGAGGTAGGGATGTGAGGAAGAGGGGGAGTGTTGAGGGAGGAGGGGTACGGGTGTAAGGAAGGAGGTGAGGGGGGAGGAGGGGAGGTGTACAGTACCTGGATACAGTTTGTTGTGGTTTTGGCCTCAGTATTGAACCCTCGTTCCACTTGTGCTGTCCTACTTTGAAACCTCTGAACCTCACACTACATACGCAGCTTTGACAGTAGGCATGATTGGGCCCAAAAGGCCAGATAACAGTAGATTACAACTCTTTTATAAAGAGGTGAGCCAAGAGCTGGCTCTGAACGCCCCACACACACCTTAGTTACCACTATTACACTTCACCTCCGTCAACTTATAATGCACGTAAGTTCTCCAGTCTTTTAATAACTTGTTCATTTTTCCACTATAATCTACCTTGTCCATAATTACTATCACATTTGCTTTCTCTGTTTCGTAAGGTGAAGTCCAGGATCTTTCCTTAATTCATGGTATAACTTAACAAATCTTTGAGGACAATTGTGTTGCAGAGGTGTGAGCACAGCTCAGACCTGGGAGTGATCATGTCGGAGGATCTCACCTTCAAGGACCATAACATTGTATCAATCGCATCTGCTAGAAAAATGACAGAATGGATAATGAGAACCTTCAAAACTAGGGAGGCCAAGCCCATGATGACACTCTTCAGGTCACTTGTTCTATCTAGGCTGGAATATTGCTGCACACTAACAGCACCTTTCAAGGCAGGTGAAATTGCTGACCTAGAAAATGTACAGAGAACCTTCACGGCGTGCATAAAGGAGATAAAACACCTCAATTACTGGGAGCGCTTGAGATTCCTGAACCTGTACTCCCTGGAACGCAGGCGGGAGAGATACATGATTATACACACCTGGAAAGTCCGAGAGGGACTAGTGCCAAACTTGCACACGAAAATCACTCCCTATGAAAGCAAAAGTCTCGGAAGACGATGCAGCATTCCCCCAGTGAAAAGCAGGGGTGTCACTAGGACGGTAAGAGACAACACAATAAGTGTCAGGGGCCCAAGACTGTTCAACTGCCTCCTAGCATACATAAGGGGGATTACCAATAGACCCCTGGCTGTCTTCAAGCTGGCACTGGATAAGCACCTAAAGTCGGTACCTGACCAGCCGAGCTGTGGTTCGTACGTCGGGTTGCGTGCGGCCAACAGTAAAAGCCTGGTTGATCAGGCCCTGATCCACCATGAGGCCTGGTCACAAACCGGGCCGCGGGGGCGTTGACCCCCGAAACC